>NC_051444.1:29705152-29708542 GCF_001649575.2 Kryptolebias marmoratus
ATCTCACGTTGCCCATGACGATGGATGGCAGAGATGGTTTGAACTTCCTCCTTCTCGCTCTCCTCTTTGCTCCTGCTCTGGATCCACGATGCCTCCTTTTCAATTCCTCTGGGATTTCTGGCTTCAGTTGTGGTATTATTTCTGCTTCTGCAATGTTAATCAGCTGCTCCCTGTTGTAAACCACCCTGTTGCTATGGTTACGCATCATAACAAAAGAGTATAATATAAAAAGTATTGGAAAAAAAATCAATCCAGCTGCAAAGCATCCAAGACAAAAAGGTATAGTTGTCCAAAAAAAAGCTATTTTCCAAGGAAAAACAAGAATGAAATAGTCAGACTTATAGTTCAGAAAATACGGTAGAAAAACGGCAATTGCAAAATAAAAAAGGGGTACGTTTTGTTTTGTTTTTTTAAGTGCAATAGTTAAACCAAAGGCAATCTTTTATTTTGTTGTTAATTCAACGGGACCTTATGGCGGAACCGGAAATGAAGACCTGAACTCCTGGCACATAACTTTTTCAGTTACCAGTAGGTGGCGATAATGTACACCTTCAGTTTCTTGCCAACCGCCATTAAAATCCACAAGAAGAAGAAGAACTTTTTCAGTTAGCACTTCAGAATCTACCAGTTTAAAAATGGATCCGTTTGTCTTATTTAGAGAGAATCGACGCATTTCATTGAGAGCTGATGATCTTACCATCAACAAGATTTCTTTAATATTCCAAGTAAGTAATTAAATCAGTACATTATCGCCACCTACTGGTAACTAAAAAAGTTATGTGCCAGGAGTTCAGATCTTCATTTCCGGTTCCGCCAAAAGGTCCTGTTGAATTAACAACAAAATAAAAGCTTGTCTTTGGTTTAACCATTGCAGTTACAAAAAAAAAAAAAACGTACCCCTTTTTCATTTTTGCAATTGCCGTTTTTCTAATTTTTTTTTAAAAACGAAAAAACAAAAAAACACATGCTTGTTTGGTTTTTGCAATTTTATTTTGAAACGAAAAAACCAAAGAATGAACCATACACGGATTCAGAACATAACAGTGTAAACTAAAATGTGCACACTTATTTTAGAATACAGTTTTATAACATATTGCCTTCTAAACAAAACCCAGTTATTCTGTAAATTAAATCCTAAACTTAAAGAAACCCAAATATAAATGTAGTGAGACTGACTGAACTATTGTGTGTGATGTAATTGGATGTTGCCACATTTGTGTGGCTGTAACTTCAGCCATCACAGATAGCTTTGGAGAAAATGCACTGACGAAGCTCGGAAAGTTTCACTGCTTATTTTTGTTGTTCTTTTTTTTGTATATGTCTGTTTATGTCTTCTCTCAGCTAACTTCTTCCTCTGGTTTGCCAGAGACAGGGTAAGAGACATCACTCACCTGTATGGTCTGCATACTTTGCTTAGCTTTCCGGACTATTAACTGTGACAATGTGAGTGTTTTTCAGTGGCCAGTGGGTGTGTGTGTGTACCCACAGTATCTCAGCCCTGTCATTCTCCACCACCTCTGGTGGAGTCTCCCACTTTGACTGTGGGAGCTCCAGTCCAGGTAGACTAGAAAGGCGCTACAAAAGAAGTCCATTTACCATTGTGGCTTGTGGCCTCATCATGGTTGCCATTTTTCTGCAGTATACCAAAGTACTTGTAGCTGTCCTGGACATCTACAATGTTGCCTTCAGGTAGTTTAACCTCTTCAGTTGTGATCATTCGCCTCTCTTGGACACCATTCAGCTGTACTTATCAAGTCCGAATGACATACCAATGTCTTTGCATTCAAGAGTCCCATCACTACCTCTCTCACCTGACAGCTGGATCTTGTCTTTCACGTGAGTTCATGGTTTCTCCAATGTAAGTCTTCACCTACACTTGGACACTTACCTGCCTGCTCCCTCTGAGTCTTCACCTTCTTTAACACCTTAAATTCATCCCCTCTGAGCTGCTGATTGAAAAACTAAGAAGAAGTAAGATTATTCATTCTTGCATCAATGCCTGTGGAAACATAATCAACTACAATGACTCATACTTGTCTTTTTCCAAGAAACCTGTCTCCAGATATCCTGCTTCATCACCAGTTACACAACAATTCTGTGTGTATATTCTGTAAATAAGCACCTCAAAATTTTCACTACCAGTGTCACTCTCTGTGTCAGCACTTAAGTAGCAACATTGCACTTTCCTGAAGGGGCCGTGTCATGTTTTATTCAAAGAGTTATATCATTCGTCTTCAAGACCTTTCACAAGATAATTGAGGAGTGTTTGATACACTCTCTGGTCATACCCTCTAATTTGTTACAGAGGGAAACTTTGCTAGTTTCAAAGGTTTTTACAGAAAAAAAGAACAAACTTTAGAGAGATCAGCTTCTGTTTGATGCTACATAATCATATATTTTTCATCAAGAAGCTTTTGGTGACATCCCTCTCTTTACATAATGCTGTCTCTTTTTATGTTTCCATTTTCTAAGGCCGCCATAGAATGGTTGAGAGGTGGTGATTTACCTGTGTTGATCTCTAATCCAAAAACCTAATCTGCTCCAGAGCAGTCACCATGGTGACAGGCAGGTTAAAAAGTGACCCAGATTTGGTTTACCTGAAGTGACCACAATAACCCACTAATCCTGCTTCATGCCCCAAATGTGGTGGGTAACAAAAAAAAAACAAGCCTGGGAACAAACTCAGAAAACCAAATAAAACAACATGAAACAAGGAATAAACAAAACTATAATGATCTGAACAGAAACTCTTTTGTCACTGATGAGTGAAGCTAAAATTAGAGTCTGACAGCTCATATTGGTGCCAGCTTTTCTCAGACCACTCTTTGGTTTGAGTATTAAAATATGGAGTTAAGATGTGGCCGTAAAAGGTTTGTTGTTTGCTGCTGTACTGGTTGTCGGATTGGATTCACAGCTGCTGGAGAGAATTCACTGACCCAGATTCAATATATCACAGTATCCACAGGAGCCTCATATTCTGTCGAATTTCCCCAAGTGGCCATGGGCTCATTGTGTTCCAAACTGTCATATAGCATTTAAATAAACTATGCAGAAATAAACAGCTTCTCTCACACGTTTAGACATTTTTGTTCTCTTTTTACTTTTACTGTCAGTAAAGTCTGGAACTAAAGTCACAAATCAGAAACAAAAACAAAAAAACAATGACCAAATTGCAAAGAAGAATGATGTGATGTTTTGATCAAACCTTAAAAAACCTAACATTATGCCTAAAGTCATATGATAGTTTGAGTGATCTGTTAGTGTTTAGAGCATGTGTTTTAATTGACTGCCAACTACGACCACACCAAATATTATCTCAATATATTTCCAACTGACAGAGTTATAACCTTTTTTGTGTAGGCCAGTGGTTCCCAAAGTGTGGGGCACATG
>NC_051444.1:29708590-29711616 GCF_001649575.2 Kryptolebias marmoratus
GGGGGGGGGGGGGCAGTGCCATTGCAGGGGGGCACGGGAAGCGATATGGATGAATAAAAAAACAAAACAAAAGAACAGTACCTGACTGAGCATAACGGACAGGATTTTTGACAGGGACAGGATTTTAACCCCATTTTGCACAGAGGCTTTATTTTTAAATGTATTGATGATAGCAAAGTTGAATATTGTTACAAATAAAAAAAAGAAATATGTTTGAAATAACACTAACAGCAAAGAATACTCTTCTACAGTATAGAATGTTGTTCTTGGGTGGAAGTGGGGATTTTATTGTAATCCATAGGGGGGCCCAGAAGAAAATCTTTGGGAACCACTGGTGTAGGCTAAGATCAAATAGCTGTGGTGGCCATCTTGATTTGAGCTGACTTCAAAAGTGAATGAGTTGTAGACGAACATTTAATGATTACTTTCTGGGAGTTTTATTGAAATCTGTATAGTGGTTTATGGAGTATTTTGGTAACAGACAAAGAAGGTTAACTCCAACAGTAATGCCGAGGTTTTAAGCAAAAATGTGGTGCAAAGTCTTGCGCTCAGAGAATTTTAAACCAAGAATAATTTCAACAGAAGAAAGTTGAAGTATACTGGATTTTTTGGCACCCTTCAAATTTTGACAGAACCTTTTTTCTATTTAATTATGTTGTTTCAGTTGTTAAAACAGGAGTTTTTTACATATATAATTTCTGACTTTTTTCTTGTGGAGAATCTGGGAAACAATTCAGCAGGGTTTTGTGTAGCAAAAGGAGTGGGCTCACTGCAGATTTCCATATAAACTGATGTATACATTAATCAGTACAGACGCCTGTTTGCAGTCTGGCTCAAGGTAAACAGAATTAGCCGCCTAGAGCAGCCATTTGGTTAACTTAATTAGAGATGTTCATCCAGGGATACTCGCAGACTCAACCAGCATATTCATTCGCAAACCCTGGATTCATGTGGGAGGATGTGGACACATTTCAGTTCGTTTATAGCAAACAAAACATGCAGCATGCAGATTGATTATTTCCTTACCAGAAGGCTTCTTTAGGAATATGTTAACAAAAATGAATGCAGGAGTACAAACTGAAAGAGAAGCTGTCAGTTCCACCTTCAATCACTTTGAATAAAACAAACAACAAAAACTGTACATCCTTAATTGATTGCAAATAATTAAGCTGAGACACATTAGGACACTGTGAACCTATCCATGGACGAAACAGTTAATCGTTTTTTACTTAAAAAGAGTAAAAGCAGTACAGGTAATATAAAGCAGAACATGTGTAACAGAAGCAAAACTTCAAAATAGACAAATCTGGCAGAGAAAAAAAAAGATCAGGAGCCACAGAGGTGAAGAAGGTGACAAGAAAAAGAGAAAACAAATACACTTAACATTGTCAGGATTGTGTGAAAAAACCTCTAACTATATGCAGAAGGCATCCATCCAGATAAGGGCAGAAAAAACATTTTGAACTGATAAATGAAAGATGCTACAGTTTCTTTTTTTTAACAAAAAATAATAATTAAAGGCCTTGAAGAACCACATATCTCCCGCTTCCTTTCATGCCAGAGTTTTAGACTAAGAACTTAAATGACGAAAGATGACAAGTTTTGGTCAAACCTTGAAAGTAACATTATGCACAATCCCATGAAAGAGTATGTGTGGAGGATGACTTTCAGCTACCACCGCATCAAACTTTAGCACAATATCTGTAAAACCGACTGAGTTGTAGACATTTATGTGCTTTCTATGATTGGCTCTGGTGGCCATCTTGAATTGGGTTGGCTCCAAAAGTTTATCAGCTGTAGATGTCAACCCAATTATTTTTTTTCAGTGATTCATGAGATGGTGGAACAGTGGTAAGGTAGCCTTTCTGGGTGGAGTTTACATGTTCTCCTTGTGCACAGGTGGGTTTACTTCAGTTTTTCCAGTTTTCTCACACAGACCAAAAACATGCACGTTAGCTTCAATGGTAACTTTGAATTGTCCCTAGGTGAGAGTGTTTGTCTCTAATGCCTGTTTTACACGGGCACTAATTCAGAAGTCCGGCTCTACTCGGCTTGGCTCAATAAAGAATGCATCGCGTGTACACCGGCCAGTTTGGTCGGTAGCAGAGGAACGCCTCCTTGTATTGCAGGGGGCGGGGCTGCGGCGCTGGGGGGTGCGCTACCGAAACTTAGTGCAAGTTGTGTAAACAACAAAAGCGCTATGGACAACGTTGGCCCTGTGTTGTTGCTGTTTTTTAAACTTATGGGGATTCTCCTGAGACTTCAGGAAGAGAAGCGCAGTGGAAGAAATGCTCTGGATGCCGCGATTGTTGCGCAGAGTAGGACAGCTGTTATCTGCCGGAGATTTTAGGCTTTACAGCACCTTCAGCTGGGGGACAGATGGCATATACGTTGCAGGGTAAGCTAACACTGTTGTTTATATTCCTACCGTTCGCTCTTTATGCTTGCATTTGGCCACACCCACGACCAATAAGTGAACAGGAGCTAAGCTTGCGCCACCCACGAAGCAGGGCCGACCCAGCTGGCCCTACTCCAAAGCAGGGACCAAAGAAGCAGAGCCGACCTCGAAAAAATGCAGATGTAAACGCTCGCAAAGCAAGTGGAGTAGAGTGGAGCCGGGACCTTTAGAGCCCGTGTGAAAGGGGCATATGTGTCCCTGCGATGGACTTGAGACCTGTCCAGGGTGTTCTCCGTCTCTCAAACAGTGACTGCTGGAGATAGGCCCCACTTGCCCCGTGACCCGGAAAGGAGAAGCGAATAAAAGAAAATAGATGGAAGATGGGTGTCTAATTTACAGAAGATTGCAGTGCACATCTAAAATACCTACATTTGTTTCTGTGGGGGAGATTATTCTGTCCTGACATTCATTGGCTTTATTGTATGGGGCGCCGTTTGTAAAGGAGCTTCTGCTAAAAATTCATGCCTAAATTTTGTCACATTTAGCTTCTGCTAAAAATTCATGCCTAAATTTTGTCACATTTAGCTTCTGCTAAAAATTCATGCCTAAATTTTGTCACATTTAGCTT
>NC_051444.1:29711892-29720766 GCF_001649575.2 Kryptolebias marmoratus
AACATTTAGATTTAACATTTAACATTTAGATTTAACATTTAGCATTTAGATTTATATTTAGTATGTAGCTGTAACAATTACATGTAACTAGCTAAATGTGTAAAAAGTGACATCAGAAAATCAACACTACATTTTTAAACAGTGTTTGAAGCTAAATGTGACAAAATTTAGGCATGAATTTTTAGCACAAGCTCCTTTACAAATGGCGCCCCATATTATTGTGTTTAAATTTTAACTCACAGAGAGTAATGACTGGTTCAAAGCTTGCAGCTGCCACTCAGTCAACTAAAGAGACATTTAAATTAGTTACCAAATCTAACCGAATGCTCTTTTTCTGTCCCAACTTTCCCCTCTAAATTTTTGGATGTGTTTATGAGCCCAATGTAATGATAAAGGAGACACTCTAAGTGTTCTTCCTCCTCCTTCTGCTCTCTGAGCATCATTCATGTTCATGAAAAGCCTACTCAAGGAAAATGATTCCCTTGATAATGTGGGTTATCATAGGGAAATTTCAGAGGAGTTAGAATTTTACCTCTCACTTCTGTTTCTGCAGGAGCCGCCACCTGTCACCGTCCTCTGAGAAGACACTTTGTGTCCCTGAGACAAAGTTTGTTTTGAAGGTAGACAACTTTCTCACAAATTTTAAAGTGAATATTAAAGGATTTTTGAGGTTGTTTTTTTTTTATTTTCAGTTTATTTAAGGCGGCCTCCAAAAGTCCATAAATTTTCAGCAAAGCGGCGTCTTGTTAAACTGTTATTATGCACACAAAGCAGTAAAACGTCACCTCGACATACATTTTCATCTCTGTCTGCAACAAATCTGGAGCTCTGAATGCGTGTGACCGCTTTTCCCAATGTTTTGTTTCTTATGGAAAATTTTCAAGCACAGCACTATTTACAACTTATTAAAGAATTATTCAGCACCTGGCAAATTTATTCAGATCCAGTATCTTAGATTGTCTGGAACAAATGCTAAAACTCAGTAAAAAACTCAGTCATGCTTATTAATGGTGCCACAAAGCACTAAAAACCCCCTTAGAACTATTCACCCATTATTTTTCTGTTTCTGTAGAAATTTTCAACTCACATCTTCTCCTGCAGCTTAAAAAAAACTCATAAAAAACTGCATCGAAACATGGCTCAATTGGAACCAGTGGGCTGAGACTTAGAAGTCATACATCAAACAGCATTGATGAAATGTGAAAAAAATTCACTATAAATAACGGTGGGACTTTGGCAAAATGAATGAGAAAACTCAGCCGTGTTTGGAGCTCTATAGGTCAGACAGACTTCACAACAGAAACATCATTCAAAGTTGAACAGGTCACAGAATGTTGGTCTTTACCAGTCTGAACTAGCCTTTTTTAGATATTTTATGTTCAGGAATGTTTTTAGTGACTGATCACATGAATACATTTACAGATTTTACAACTCAGTGGACATAATATAATAACCCTGCAGTCTTAATCTTGAAAGTGTCCGTATTCCACAACTGCCTATATGATCAAAATAAGGTAAACAAAAAAATAAACAAAAACCACTGACAACAAAAGGCCTAACCAAAGACACAGAATAAAACAGAATTTAAATAACAACACATACAAAAACTAGAAACACTCAGAGAGAGCAAACCTCCACCAAGGCCACAGTGTGATTAAAAAATAGTTTGATTTGAATCACAATCTGGATCAGCACCAAAATGTAATCCATTGGTGTCTGTGACAACCCCAACACTTCCTGAAAATGTCATGAAAATCTGTTCATAACTTTTTTGTACACAGACAGCCAGACAGACGTTACCGAAAGCATAACTTCTTTCACTGAGGTAATAAACAAAAATCAGGAAGTTAAGTGTTTTATAAGGAATACTGGTTTCTCACTTATAAATATACCCTCTTTATCAACATTTAAGCTGTACCTATTTTTTCTTTTTATCTTTATTCCACATGTTACACACACACACACACAGCATTAGGTTAGTTGTAAGAACTGTTTGACAGACCAGTGTTTGTTTGTGTTTTTTCATCTGTAAAAACATTTAGGGATTCAACAGGAGCAGCTCCAGTTAGATTTCAGCAGGGACTGGGCCCCTTGGTCCTGACCCTGGATCCGGCCCTGTCCACACACATTTTGTTTGAACAGCTGACAAAGAAAAACCTCTAGCACGCAGATAAATATTCACCACCTTTATGTTGAAAACATTCTAACAGAGATTCCTGTAGGAGGTTTTCTGAGCTCAGTATCAGAAGCTCAGGATGAAACCGTTCTGCCGTCAGGCTGAAACAGTCCAAATGAGGTGATGTGGGCATCTGTGAGTACGTCTCAGGACTGAGGCCCATCCAACTGGGCAGAAAACCTAAACATCTTGTCTGGTCTGAGAACAGCTTGGATCCCCATGAAGAAACCGCTGAAGGAGGAAGACATCTGGGATACTTTACTGAGCCAACTGCTTCACTGAAGGAACCAAAATAATTACTGTGAAATAGTTGGAAGAGTAAAAAAACATCAAAACTGTGATAAAAGACTGAGGCACCTTTCAACAAATACATTCAAGTTTATAGTAAAAGGCATTTAAGGAATATTTATGCATGAAGTGGAGCAAATGCAGCTAAAACTTTGTCACCAAGAGAACATTTTAAAGGGCAGTATAGTGAGAAAAGATGTCCTAAGAGGCTGAGCTGGCATTATGGAGGACTAGCACTCTTTAGATTGAGCTCAAATATGGAAATCCTTAGGAGTCTTAATACTAAAAGACTCAGAAAGCATTTTTGTAGAAACTCTCAGTGACAAAGGAAATAAAATGCTCTGAAGTTTTATTAAACATGCAGACAAAATGATAAATAAACTCTGGCTTCTAGTAAAATGAATTGCCTTGATAGAAAAGTTTTTTTTTCTTTTTCTTCTTACAATTAAAAAAAGTTAACAGATCCCAGAGAATTGTTCATTCCAAGTCCAAGAAACAGAGATGTTGGGTAAAAATATAAATATTCAAATCGGTGCAGCTTTCAAAGGGAGTGAAATGTTACAGTTCTGTGATTTTTCTCGCCTAATTAAGTGTCCTGCTGATGTTGGTGTGCACACAGCAGGACAGTAAACAAGAATATGAAGCCTGGTAATTATTATTTTATAATTTACCCATAAACAAAAGTAGAAGTCTTTTTTTACAAGCTTCTGCTGCTTCCTATTTTTGTTGAACAGCATTTAAGAGGGAGAAATTTTGCTCTTTTTTCCCACTTTAAATACTGACAATAAAGCATTAGAAACACCTTTAAAGACTCACCACAAACAAGGAAAGTGTTGTTAAAAACAATTGCAATAATTAACACCTAGGCTATTTAGTGTCTGTGTTTGTAGAAATAGAAATAAGTGCATATATTCAGAGTGCAGAGAGGAAACAGCTGAACTCATGTATAGTAAGGACAAACCACAGTGATGACTTATTGTGGGGCATATTGGTGAAGAGTTTAGGCAGGAAGATTTACAATTCAAAGCATAGTTTAATTCTTTTAAAGTGGGGTTTTGTAGAAATGTTATCACAATAACTATCTTACCTGCTTTAGACAACTCTGAACAAGCTCAGTTTCAAGAAACAGCGTTTTATTATGACCAAACTGATGAGCTATCAACTAGTCTGAGTGGGATTAAGACTAAAGTGGAATGCTGCCATCTGAAAATGGCTCCTTTCTTAAACATGAAACTGGCTCGATTGTCTATAAATCAGACCCTCCAGGATTTCGTGATGTTGCGATCGCAACTATTAACGCAAAATCAAGCAAACTGTCACAGCTCCATCTGTTCCTGCCACGCCTCTTGCCACAGTCACTTAACTTTCCACAGTCCCACAGTTCAAGCCACACCCATGTTGCCATGCCCACGCAATCAGCTTCATCTGTCTCACCTGTTCCTGTCACCATAAATACCCACAGCTCCCAGATCACAGTGCCAGATTATTGAAAGCCTAACCGCCAGTAAATGTCCAGCGTACTTCTCATGTTCATGCCTGATCTTGACCCTTGCCTGTTTCCTGACCATCGTCTCCTGCCTGCTCCCTGCCTGATACTGCTCTGGATTCTGATCTCCCGTTACCGACCTTGCTTCACTCATCTGGACCTCGCCCTTTGGATTCTCCCTGTCTGTTTTCGGCTTCGGACCTCTGGTAACGACCTCACACCTAGACTTGGACTTTCCCTCTCGTCTCAGCCCCTTTCAGACCAGCCGGTCTGCATCACAAAACCAAGCTAGTGGATTTACCAGTTCCGGTCCCGACTCTAGTCGATCACGTGAGTGAGACGATCAAAGACTTTGAGCCTGCTTCCAGCTTTCTGGCAATAAAATCCTTCAAACTTCGTTGTGTGGTTGTGAGTCTGAGTTCTGCCAAGCCTCGCCTTGTCAGAATAATCTGGCCAAAACCAAAAATGAACTCAGACGAACAACGCTGGCGCAACAACGTTGACGGAGCCATTTCCGGGTTGGAGGTGAACATGCAGGAAATGATGCGGTTAATCCGCGACCTGTCGAGCAGTAGAATTAACGCCGTTTCACAGGCTCCTCCGGCTTCTACTCGCTCATTTGTTTCGCCACTGCATGAACCGAAGCTTCCTCCACCCGAAAACTTTTCTGGTGAGTCAGAACAATGCAGACCGTTCCTGACTCAATGTGAAATTCATTTCCAGCTACAACCTTCGTCATTCCCGTCTGAGAGAGCCAAGGTTGCTTACGTGGTTTCTTTGTTGTCAGGCAAAGCTAAACTCTGGGGCACAGCAGCTTGGCAACGGGACGCTTTGTTTTGTTATGCTTACAAGGATTTTGCCGCAGAACTTCGTAGGGTGTTTAACCCGATCGCACCCGAGCGTGAAGCGGCTCGAAGGCTTTTTTCATTAAAACAAGGGAGAAGAAGCGTTACTGAGTTCATCATTGATTTCCACACTTTAGCCGCTGATAGTCACTGGAACGAATCTGCGTTATCGGACGCTTTCTTTCAGGGCTTAAAGGAGGAGATCAAAGACGAGCTGGCTACTCGGGATCGTCCCGCCAGTCTAAGGGAGTTAGAGGAGCTGGCAACTCGTATTGACCTCCGGTTATCTGAACGAAAACAAGAGAAGCAGCATAACTTGTCTGTTAGGAGCCATGCAAGGGATTTCAGGCCTTCCACTCCCCAGGAAGTCACCACTCCAACAGGTATCGTTACTGCTGATGAACCTATGCAGATCGGACGAACCAAGCTATCTTTGGAGGAGCGTTCACGACGAAGAACAGGAAATCTCTGTTTTTACTGTGGATCCAAGGGTCATGCCGTGAGAAATTGTCCAGTAAAAGACCAGGCTCAGTAGGATCCAGGAGAGTCCTGCTGAGCCCGGTAAGTAGATGCAATTTCTCCTCTATGCTGATTCTACCTGCTGAACTGTCTGTCCAGGGTAGTAAGACTTCTACCAAGGTTTTCATAGATTCTGGAGCAGATTCTGAATTTATTGACCTGACTTTTGCCAAGAGTCTTGGAATAGAAATAATTCCGTCCCCAAGTGATCACAGGATTACGGCTCTTGATGGTCATGTGTTGGCTCAGGACAATTGCGAGACCAGGCCTGTGCAGTTGTCGATTTGTGGGAATCATCATAAGTCAATTAAGTTTTTTGTGATTCATTCCCCTGATCTTCCTATCATTTTAGGAGCAACCTGGCTTAAGAAGCACAACCCCCAGATTGACTGGATAAGACGGGAGGTCACGGGATGGGCAGAAACATGTTCGGCGTCATGTCTTTTGGACGCCATCGTGGAAGCCGGCCAACAGAAAACCTGAGAGCTTTCCCGACATCACCAAGGTACCCCTGGAATATCTTGACCTTAAGGAGGTATTCAGTAAGACCAAGGCCACCTCGTTACCTCCTCACCGGCCCTATGACTGCCCCATTGACCTCCTTCCTGGAGCAGTTCCACCTCGTGGTCGTCTTTTCTCGCTGTCTTGCCCTGAACACGAGGCCATGTCCAAGTACATTAAAGAGAGCCTTCAGGCAGGAATAATTAGACCGTCTGTCTCACCAGCCGGAGCAGGTTTCTTTTTCGTAGGCAAGAAGGATGGGTCCCTAAGGCCTTGTATAGATTACAGAGGGTTAAATAACATCACAATAAAGAATAAGTACCCATTACCACTCATGTCGTCCGCCTTTGATCTCATTCAAGGAGCTAAGGTATTTACTAAATTAGACCTGCGAAACGCGTACCACTTAGTTCGCATTAGAGAAGGTGATGAGTGGAAGACAGCCTTTAACACACCTTCAGGACATTATGAATATCTAGTTATGCCTTTTGGACTCACCAACGCACCCGCAGTTTTTCAGTCACTGGTTAACGTCATTTTACGGGACATGATTAATCAGTTCGTGTTTGTATATCTTGATGACATACTCATCTTTTCGCAAGACCTTAAGTCACACCAGGACCATGTTAGGAGAGTTTTATTAAGGCTCCTTCAGAATAAATTATTTGTTAAGGCTGAAAAGTGTGAGTTCCACCAAACATCTACCTCATTCTTGGGGTTCAACATTTCCCCTGACCAAGTCTCTATGGATCAGTCCAAAGTCACCGCTATCAGAGAGTGGCCGGTCCCTTCTGACAGAAAGAGTTTGCAGCGCTTTCTGGGGTTCGCCAATTTTTATAGGAAGTTCATTAAGGGATTTAGTCAGGTTGCTGCACCACTTCACGCCCTCACGTCCATCAAGACCCAGTTCACCTGGAATCAGGAAGCACAAAGGTCTTTCAACGAACTCAGAGAGCAGTTCACTCAGGCTCCCATTCTGCACTCACCCGATGCAAACAAAGCATTCATTGTGGAAGTAGACGCTTCAAGCTCCGGGGTAGGGGCGGTACTAAGCCAGGTCTTAGAAGACAAACTGCTACACCCCTGTGCGTTTTTCTCTAAAAGGTTGTCTCCCGCAGAGCAGAATTATGACGTCGGCGAGAGAGAACTGCTTGCCGTAAAATTGGCCCTGGAGGAGTGGAGACATTGGCTGGAGGGAGCCCAGGAGCCGTTTGTCATATGGACAGACCACAAGAATCTCGAGTACTTGAAGACGGCCAAGAGACTCAGCGCTCGTCAGGCCAGGTGGGCTTTGTTTTTCTCAAGATTTAACTTCCATCTCACCTACAGGCCTGGCGAGAAGAACATCAAGGCAGACGCTTTATCCAGGGTTTATGAAAGTGAACAGACGGAGGAGAGGAACAACTCGAAGGAGTTCATCTTACCCCAAGTGGTTCGTTTGTCCATCACCAGGCTGGAGGAGGATCACCGTAAGGCACTTCGGGAGCACCCATCTCCCTCAACCTGCCCCTCTGACCGCATGTTTGTTCCCCCCCGAGCTAAGAACAAAGGTTTTAATGTTCTGTCACAACTCAAAGATTTTTTGTCACCCGGGTATCACCAAGACTTTGTCTGTTGTAAGGTCTCAGTTTTGGTGGGATTCTCTTAATAGAGACGCTCGGGAGTTCGTGTCCGCCTGCCCCCAGTGTGCTCAGGCCAAGGTCTCCCGTCGTCGCCCGGTGGGCTTGCTTTGCCCACTTCCTATCCCTTCTCGTCCTTGGTCCCATATTGCTATGGACTTTATTACTGGGTTACCCGCATCCTCGGGTAACACAGTTATCTTAACGGTCATTGACCGATTCTCTAAGATGGTGCATTTGGTTCCGCTCAAGAAACTCCCGTCCTCCAAGGAACTGGCCGGGATTATGGCCAGGGAGGTTTTTAGGCTCCACGGTCTACCTAAGGACATTGTTTCTGACCGTGGGCCTCAGTTTATTTCAAAGTTTTGGAAGGAGTTCTGTAACCTTTTGGATATTTCCATCAGTCTGTCCTCAGGATTTCACCCCCAGACAGACGGACAGACGGAACGGGCCAACCAAGAGATTGAGACCAAGCTTCGCCTACTCTGCTCCACCGAACCCGCTAAGTGGTCATGCAACTTACCTTGGGTGGAGCATTCTATGAACTGTCTTCCTTCTGCTGCTACAGGTCTCTCCCCATTCTACACAGTTTTTGGATACCAGCCCCCGATCTTCACAATCCAGGAGAGAGAGGCTGGGGTTCCTTCGGCGTTTGCTGCAGCTCACAGGTGTCGCCGAACCTGGACCAGGGCCGTCCGAAAAGCCCTGTTAAAGACGTCGGCGGTGTACTCCTGCGCAGCGAACCGGAGACGCTCTCAGCAACCTGAGTACCAGCCTGGGCAGAAGGTTTGGCTGTCCACCAGCCCTTACAAAAAAAATCCCACGAAATTCACGTGATCACATGTGATTCCCATTTTCCACATGTGGTTCACATAATTCACAAAAAAATCACATATTTCCACATGTGATTCCCATTTTCAACATGTGGAAATGTGGGAATCACATGTGATTCCCATGTGATCACATGTGATCACATGTGAAAGTCACATGTCATTTTCATGGGATTTTTTTGTAAGGGAGAGACCTTCCATTAAAGGTGGAATCACGCAAGCTGGCTCCCAGGTTCATTGGCCCGTTCCCCATCTCTAAAATCATCAACCCCGTCGCAGTCCGGTTACAGCTACCAAGAGCTACCAGGTTTCACCCATCATTCCATGTGTCAAGGATTAAACCCGTAAGGACGTCTGGACTCAGTCCCTCCTCCAGACCCCCTCCACCCGCCCGGTTCATCGATGGCGGCCCGGCCTACACAGTGAAGAGGCTCATCCGTTCAAGACGTTGGGGCCGCCAAATCCACTTTCTGGTCGACTGGGAGGGATACGGCCCAGAGGAGCGTTCCTGGGTTCCTTCTAAGGACATCCTGGATAAAGACCTCATCAAGGCCTTCCACAGAGCTCATCCGGGTCAACCAGGCGGCCCGTCAGGAGCCGGGCCCTTAGT
>NC_051444.1:29721201-29755208 GCF_001649575.2 Kryptolebias marmoratus
TTCTCATGTTCATGCCTGATCTTGACCCTTGCCTGTTTCCTGACCATCGTCTCCTGCCTGCTCCCTGCCTGATACTGCTCTGGATTCTGATCTCCCGTTACCGACCTTGCTTCACTCATCTGGACCTCGCCCTTTGGATTCTCCCTGTCTGTTTTCGGCTTCGGACCTCTGACCCACCGGTAACGACCTCACACCTGGACTTGGACTTTCCCTCTCGTCTCAGCCCCTTTCAGACCAGCCGGTCTGCATCACAAAACCAAGCTAGAGTGGACTTACCAGTTCCGGTCCCGACTCTAGTCGATCACGTGAGTGAGACGATCAACGACTTTGAGCCTGCTTCCAGCTTTCTGGCAATAAAATCCTTAAAACTTCGTTGTGTGGTTGTGAGTCTGAGTTCTGCCAAGCCTCGCCTTGTCACAAACCCTGTGAAATCGCAACTTTGTCCAAAACACTGCAACTTTCCCGCAACTTTAACCCAATATTTATTGTTTCTAAAGTGATTTGCCACCGTTTCTGTGGTCTAGACTCTTCTTTGTGGGTTTGTGTAATGTGGAATACAAAATAACCCCAAATGCCTTACAACTAAGACATGTGACATCACATTCTGCTAACATCAGAATGTCGGGAGCGTGCGGGAGCGTGCAGGAGCAGCGACCAAAGCGAAAATGTGCACTAATGCTTCACATTTGCCCACAAAGATTTCAGCAAAGGACCGCGCAAAACACCGCAGTGAAGTTAGTTTTAAGTTGGATATTTGATATTCGCGCTCCGCGGAGTTAGCAGCGTCTAGCTCACGGCTGACCCGAAACAGGAACGCTGATGTTGGCCAGCCATCCCCAAGTGAACCACCGCGCGTGAGAGAAGGGGCCAGCAGAGAACGGCTGGCCGACATTAGTGTTCCTGTTTCGGGTCAGCCGTGAGCTAGACGCCGCTAACTCCGCGGAGCGGGAATATCCAGCATCCAACTTAAAACTAACTTCACTGTGGTCGCAAACCAGTTTCCTACCCAGCTGCATGAGAGTGGGGGGAAGCTGTTTTGCACATGCTGCAGTGTAATCATCAAACAAACGCAAATTATCCATCGACAAACACTTTGTGTCTGTAAAACGTGAGGAGAGCTGCAGACGAGGGACAATCCAGAAATGGTCATGAGTGTCAGTTTATAAGCTATCAAAGTTCTCAAATAAAGCACCTTTTGATAATGTCAATGTTTGTTGGTAATTATATTACAAAACAAGTATTTTTGGTTTTTATATTAAAAGTTAGGTTTTTTTATTGATTTTAATTTTTTTTAAAAATCGCAACTTTTAGGAAAATGCCCCGCGAAATCAGGCATTTTAGCCCACAACAATCACTAAAAATGCCCGCAAAATCCTGGAATGTGAAACTGACAACGATGTAAATGTTTATAAACTGTGCTTCAATAAAGAGATTAGAGCTGTTTTAGGACAGCAGCAGTCCACTCAGATTTGCTCATCAGTCCAGTCAGAGTTAAGCTTTATTTCTCCGAAAAGAGGTTCTTCAACCAGCTAAGATATTAATTATTCGTAACCTTTCCACAGAAAGATCTGAATTAAATGAATGCAGATAGCATCTACTTAATGTTTTAAGCATAACTGTGGTACAGGTGGGGGTGGGTTGGGGAGATGAATTTACATTAAAGTAATGTAAATGTGGTGTCGGTTCCCAGCAAACCATTAACTCAAAACTGCAGCATTTCAAGGTTTTTCTGTAAACAACTTTCACAATGCATCACGTCTGTGATAAACAAGAACTCACACATTTTTCACTTCTTGTGTCTTCGGAAAAAAAAAATTACAAATGAAATTGTTCCGAGCTGTCGAGCTCAGCAGGATGTGATGACTTCTGTGGCTGCTGAGTTTAACTGTCAGAGGAAATAATACAAATATCACTGGCAGTCGTGTGTTTACCAAGAAAAAAGAGGAAATTAAACTGAGCCTCCTGTGTCTTGTGGGAGAAAGCTTTGACAACAGTTGATTGGCACCTTGAAATTGGTCTTTATCCCTTTTCTTTGTAACTTTACTATAAATATTGTGAACACTTGCATTTAAACTTGAACTACATTGGCAAAAAACAGATACTTTTGTTAGTAACTGTATTTCTGCAAGATCAATAAATCAATAAAGAATCTTACTAAAATATTGTTTTTTTACTTTTGTGACTAAATCAGTTCAGTAAATGAATTGATCATTATAGCTATTGAAATCAAGCAGTTGGGAATCTGTCTAGTGACCAATAAATGCTTTTTTTGTATTTTCAGATGGGTTCTAGGAATTGAAGAAAATAAACAAACTCTATGATATTAATTAGTGAGGTGTGGGTGTAGCCCCAAACATCATGACCCATTCTGTGAACGGGAGTAGGTGGGGAGTTTGACTGGGGTGGTTCCACTTGTCAAATGATACCACAGGGGTCATGAAGGAGGGGGTTCTCCAGTTCCCCAGTACCACCCAATGTTCCCAGATCCTCTATGTTCCTCCGTGTCGGGATCAGACAATTTTAGTGTATTCATTTTTCAGGTTCTGTTTCCCCTGCATCATGTTGCCACATACTTGTTCCTTCAGTTCTCCCCTCAGCTGTCTGTCATTAGGCATTTAGGTTGTTTGGCTCTTCTCTGTGTGTGGTTGCATTAATGTGTTTTTGTTGTTCTTCAAAGATCAGTTAAGTCAGTCTCATAATTTGTTAAATAAAGTGAATTCTTGTACCCACCTGATGGTTGAGCTTGGATCTGTCTTTGTAGGAGACCTCTGTGACACCAGAAACTCGTGAAGTCCAAAAAATGCAGCTTTCTTACTGTAATTCAGTTGTTGTTGGGTTCTTTTTTGTTTGCTTTTTCCATTTGTATTACAAGACATTTAACAGAGAAGCCAAGCATCTTTCATGACTTTCATTAATAACCCCAGGAGAACACAGGTACAAGGGAACATAGGTTCAGGGTAAATATAGGTACAGGGGAACGTAATTACTGGAAAACATAGGTACTGGGGAACATAGGTACTGTTAGGTAGGGTGGAAAATGAGGCGAACCCAATTTTCAGACTCATTCTGAGCTTAAGGAACAAACTAATTTATTATAAATAAAAGAAAACCAAAAACAAAACCTGATGTGGCAGCAAAACAAAACTAAATACAAAAACATTAACAAAATCCAAAGCAGATAACAAACACAAGAGGCAAGACATGAGGAGAGCCTGACAGCGCATGAAGCGACAAACAGACCAACAAGTAAATGGAGGAAATGACCAGGTTTTAAAAGCAGAGGGTAATTAGGGGAAGTGGGCACAGGTGAGTGATACCTAACTAGCATCAGGTGGATATGGGCGTGGCAGGTAAACAAGTGATAACAGAGGACAAGTGAATAATGACAGGATACAAAGACACAAGGAGCAAAAGCAAAACAAGAAGACAACCAATTGACAAAATAAAAGAAACAATAAACCCAAACTGAAACATGAACCAAAAACATAACCCCAAATCCTGACAGGTACCAGTGAACATAAGTACCAGGGAACAAAGGTACCAGGGAACATAGGTGCCAGGGAAATTTCTCGTGAAGCTGAAGGGAAGCAATGTGCCAGAGCTGAACTGTTACAGGAGGTTTATTTGGTCACACTCTGAGTCCAGTTTGTAAGTGCAAACAGTGCATAAAAAAGTTGAAGTTCACAAAAGATCCAGCTCTAGCACAGTAATTCAACCTGGAGAGACTCACTACAAAGAGAAGCTGCAATTAAATGGTTTTATTTGACATGAATGACATAAGATATTTGGTGCTCGGACCTCGGCGGAAGACACGAGTGTCGACAATAGCAATGCGCTTCGACGAGAAGCTCAGATTGAGCATTAGAGGCGTCTTCCCCGGGCCGGACACAGGTGGTGGAGGTTGAAGAGGGGAAGGAAGCTTGAGGGAGCTGGGAAACTGGAGGTGGAGAAGGGGTGGAGGTGGGCTGAAGTTCAGCCGGCGAACGGATGGGGCCATAATGGAAGTCTTTTTAAACGAAGGCTTGCTCGCTGATTGGATACGCTGGAGGCGCGGTCGGATTCTGATGGGCTGAGATGGAGGCGCGGTCTGATGCTGATAGGCTGGAGTGGAGGTGCTCGACGCAGCGATTAGATGCAGGTGAGGCTGAAGCAGGTCTTCCAGTCTGAATTTACGCCTAGGCTTCATTTATCTAAATGAAATTGAGAAAGGTCTGAGATGCCCATGATGACTCTGACTATATCGAGAAGAAAATCTGTTTTTTAAACTTTTTTGAATATGCTCAAAATTCAAGTGACAAAACAGCGAGGCTCTGCCACTCACACAGGGAAACTGAGAACCCTCACAAATGTTTCCAGACATATTGAAGACGGTTCCAAATGTCATCCACAATCTGTGCCAGCACTCTAACCCTTTCCACACCTTCCCACCTCCAAAGATCAGATTTGGTTTAAAGCCAAAAACCGTAGGAGGATTTTTTCTGTGAAAAGGGAAAATATTCAGACCTTGAGATTAAACATCTTTATGCTGTAAAAACTATTAAGTTTCTAACAGAAGTTAAATTTGAAACAGGACTTAAACATCAGCAAAACCTGAAATAATGATTCTTTACAATAGCTGCAATAAAAAGCTACAAGATGAGAAAATGCAGTAACATCAGTTTCTTGACAACTCAAATAGGAAAATAATAATAATAATAAAATGTGTTTTATGCAACAAAAATCAAGGTATTTTGGAATAATCATTACCTTTAGGTTTTTACTGGGTATTTTTGTAAGAATAAATCAGTCTGGGTATTAGGTATTATTTTTACACTCTGCAGTTTTTGGGGACAGATTGTAGTCCTGTTTCATTTATATTTGCTGCTTCTCTGCACTTCTATTGTTCTGGAATCTCAAAGCATTTTTCATATTCAGTCTCTGTTCTCTGCATTCCTGTGGTCCGTTGTTTTGGGTACACAGCAAGAACCAATTCTCTTTGTCTAAAAACATTTTCATTTGTCTATCATATTATTTCACCAGAGGCCCAGAGACAGGGAGAGCTGGTTTTTCAGATGCAGACAACCTGCTGACTTTAGATGGTTTTTTGTTGTTGTTGTTGCATAAAGCACCACAGCTCCTTTCGTTCTCACTTTGGTCTCTTTTTTTGTTTGTGTTCAAGGCAGCACGCTTTGTCCTTCTGCGAGCTGCTTCATCTCTCTCATGAGCACAACAGTCAAAAACCTTATTGCAGTTACAGCTCAATTTGTTGAATTGTTCATGAACTCAGGAACATAAGCACTGATTACATATGCTTTAAAGTGCAGTTAAAGTGTTTCTTTCATAGTATGTATGCTTCAAAGCCAAGGTCAGAGAAGCGCACTCAGGAGCCAGGAGCATTTCAAAACTTAAATGGTTCATATTTGAACATTTGAGCCAAACCCAAAGACGTTTTAGGGTTCACACTTCAGAAGAACTAGGTCAGAGTTCAGTTCACACACATAACAAGAGTACTGCCAGTGGTACAGCATACACCCGTCAGGAAATTGTTGAGTGAGCAACATCCAAAGCATGAATCCCCTCACACAACAAGCCTACATACATGTGTCTGTTAAGTATGTACATGATTGTAGTGGAGTGAAAGCTGAATTTTATTGATATTGACATTGTCCATGGTGTAAATCAACAAACAATTCAAGGCCCGGTGCCAATACTCGCACTTCCACCCTCGTGTCCTTCAAATGCGCGTTCATGCTTAAAGGTTTGAGTGTGTAGCGTGTCCCAATTCTCCTGAGTGCTCTTTAGCCCCGTCCCCTTTGTGTACTACACCATCTACACCACACGCGTCAAACTCAAGGCCCGCGGGCCAGATCCGGCCCTCTGTAACATTTCATCCGGCCCTCCAGTCTGGGACAGATCGAGTCTCTGATTCTTTTTTTGCCTAATTAGGGAAGTTTTCTCTTGACAGTGACTTAGAAGCCAACAATATATAGTTTTAATTTCTGTATGATCAGGTTTTTGTTGATGTCTTTTTTTTATCTGTTTTAATGTTAAAAAGTTCATTTAAAAGCTGAGTGAGGCGTAAGAAATGACAGCTAATGATGTGCTTTTTGAAGTTTGATCTATTTGTCTGTGTTCATTAAAGTATGTTTGCTCTAAATTCTGTATAATCTGTAAAGGTAATTGATATTTCTATATGGATGATTTGACATAATACATCTAAAACCAAGGTTAATTTATGTAGTTGGATATGGATCGTGATTGGCCCTTGGCTAGGACCAAATTTTTAATTTTGGCCCTCTTGCGTCACTGGGTTTGACACCCCTGATCTACACCTTTGGCTAAGCCCGCATCCAAGCGGACTTCGGCAAAGTATTTACCCACAATTCATCGCTGCATGTGACATTTGACAATTTGACATTGACAATGAAAGGGTTTTGAATTAAATGGCAGAAATACAGCAGTGGTGACAGAGCAAGTTGCGTCTCAAGATGAATAAAACAACATAAAATCAGTATATTACATATTTATTGAAATGTAGAACTCTGACTTACCGCAAGCCTTTAAGCTGAACTTTATCTGAGATCATAATTGAAAATTGCATTGTCCTTATTTTACTTTATTTACACACTGAGCACCATGAGTTTGTCTTGATTGAATTATATTGTATGTTTATTACAAACTATCCTTTGCACCATATAAACTTATGTAGTAACAAAGTACGCTACTCTGAAAAATCTACTAGGTAGGTAACCAGATTAGTGGAAACTCAAAGTGCAAATTCAGTTATATTTATAATAATGTTGATAACAATTTTGATAGTAATAATAATAAATAACAATAACTAAGTTAAAAAATAATGTTATTATAAAGCTACAATCCATTTTGCCAAAGATTTTGTTATTTTTGTCAGATGTAGACTTATTTATTTTGGCTCTGAACCCCATCATCTGGTCATCATCATAGAGATCTTCTTGTCCTCCATTGCTATTTACCAAACATCTTGATCACTGTGTGGTTGGCAAACAAACTTCAGGTGCATTTCTGCTACCCACAGGGCTGGTGTGAGAGCGTCAGTGTGTTATTGGTGTGACAGAAAGCGGGGAAATGAGAAAAGTGTGATTAAGTGCGTCATTTTTTCTGTAATGAATTCATCGTAAATAACACATTAAAGTCCCAGCCCTAATACGAGCTTACTTCCAATATCTTCAGGACAAATCAACCACAACACTTTCAGTTCTCAAGCAGCTTCAATTAGAGCCTCCAGTTAGAACTGGTACAGTTACACATAAGAATGTACTGATACACTTTTCAAGAAGTGCCCCCCTCTCTGTAACAGCCGAGGCCAAGCTGAGTTGAAAACTATTGTCTAGAAAAAGTTTGGGGCTTTTTGTTGTGTTCATCGTGGCCATGACTGAAGCCCCAGTGCTGGGACTCTGTATTATTTCTCTGTGCAGAACTTGGTTAAAATTTGAGAAAACTTACTCTATTTCTAGCATGGTTAAATAATGGTGTATTTTCTCTCCATTGAGACAAAAGAGTTGGTTACAACGTTCTCCCTGGGGGGGGGGCAGCAATGTGACAGTTGTTTTTTTTAACATTGCATTTGTAATTTTCATCCACATGCAAATGGTGTTTTTGTTTAGAAAAAAAATGACATTTTTACATCTGCATTCCACAGAGGATCTCTTTTAAAACTGTGTAGACTTGACAGATGGAGAATTTAGAAACAGTGACACAATAGGCAACTTTGTACATGCCCAAATGTATGACATGAGCTTTTTGCACTAGAAAATGCAACAAATAATGAAGCATTTTAATTGCTTTTTTTTCCTTCCCATATTTGGCTGGTTTTAACATGATTCTGTGTCCATTAAACTAACAATGTGTTAAAAGTTAGAAATTGAGAGGAAATAGTAAATATTGTCACAGAAAACATGAACAGCACTTTAGTGACAATCTGTAGTTGTGCGCGGAACAAACATAGACATTTCTGTTTTTTAATGAAGCCTTTGCTTTTTATGTGAACAATTTATATATTTTAATAAAACAAGAAGAATCAGTATGAAGAAATACCCAAACTGATGTAATTAGTGCTACAGTGTCTACCTACAAAATGTAGGGCAGGTGACTCGATTAAAAAAATACTATTTAATTTGTGAGATGTTTTTAATTGGTTCAAACTACTGATCCAGGAACAGTTAAACTGAATTTTTATTTTTAAAAGCACTTTTCTAACAACAGTGGTACATACAAGAGAAAGCCACCCAGTTCAGCAGCACCTGCTGTTTTTTCACTCTAAGAGGACCACTTCAGCGAGATGACATCTGACTGCAGCTGGAGGATGAAGTTTACCTCAGAGTGGGTTCTGGCTGGTGGAAAGGATTCTGGCACCCACTCACAGGTCAGAGGAGAGATCTGAGTATTCTTCTTCCTTCTGCCATCTCCTTTCTCTGTGAGAAAGGTTTTGTGTTTTTAATGAACCATGCATTTTAGAGTGTTTTGCTGTTTTATGACTGTTTGAACAATGCTATAAGTTTTCATTTATTACAGTTTCAATTGATTTTCTGTGTATTTATGAGGCAGATGTCAAAGACAAGTCTACATCTCATAAAATGTTATGGACAATAAAGTTGACTGAATTGAATTAAGATGTTTTTTTCTGCTGCTGCCTGATGGGAAAACTAAATGCAGATCATCACAGAGGGGCGATGACATTTTGAAAATAAGTGTCAAAACAGGCTGAATGAGGTCAATAACACACTGATAAAACATGAAGTCTCACTATATACCAATGTTTGTTTTTCTTGAAGTATATATATTTATTTCTTAAATTTTTGCCAGTTATTTTTTTCAGTTTATTTCTATTCAGTAGGAAGTAAGGAATATGTCCCCAGTCCATCACAGAACCAATAGACACAGACAAGACTAACACTACGTTCACACTGCAGGTCTTTAATGCTCAATTTAATTTATTTTTGCTCTGATGTTTTTTTTGTTTGTTTTTTTTTGCATGATTGTTCACAATATATTTTAAATGCGACTGCTGTCAGAGTCCAGTGTGAACAGACAATGGCCTTGAAGTGACCCGCATGCTCAGAAGAACACGTGTTTATGGAAGTAGATATGGATGCAGTGCATGTTAGCATGTGCATGTCGATTCTAAAGTTCTTGTGCAACCAGAGCCAACAAAATTATTATCTGCCGTAAATGTTCTGTCCAGTGTTTGTATTTGATCTTGCTGCTTCCTTCACTTCTGGAACAGGAACAATGTACTAAAAGTAGAAACAAACTCACTTTGAAAAACATTCGATATGTATCAGATTTAGTTCCACATATAAAGTAGACCTAGGTTGGATTGGAAAAAAATTGGGTTTGTCATGTTCAGGCTGTCATAAGATATATCTATGTCATCAGATATGGATCCCATATGGGCAAAAAAAATCAGATTTGGGCCACTTTTGCCTGCAGTGTGAAAGTAGCCAAGAATTGTACATTCACTTTTATGGACAATTTAGAATCTCCAATTAACCTAACATACAAGATTTTGGACTGTGGGAAGAAAGCGGCGAAAACCTGAGCACACAGAAAGAACATGCAACATAGATAAGTATGGGAAACTAAGAATACAGAAAAACATCTGGGTCATCAGACTCTGCTCCATATTCCATTTTCTAAAAGATAAACATCTGAATTTTAAATAATGAATTGTTCAGACATGCACAGTGCTTTTTGGGGGTAAATCCTTAAGAATAATAAACAGTGTGTATTATTGAATTAATCTTAGACTTTGTGATTAGGATCATAAACTTGTTTGGAAAAACTCATTTGTGTTAGGATTCGGTTTTGTTTGTTACCCTGTGTTTGATGTTTGTGTTCTGGTCTCCTTTGGGTTTGGGTTCATATGGAGTTTTCTGTATTTTGATTGTTTCGTTTCTTGTCTTATTTGGTTCCTGTTTATCCTAGTTCCGTTCTTGTTCCTCATGTCTGTGTTTCCTGCTACATTCACTCCTCCTCAGTCAGTTTTGGTTTTCCTGCCACGCCCATCTCCACCTGCCTACAATTGTAATCACTCACCTGAACCCACTTTCCATAACTACCCTCAGCCTTTAAAACCCGGTCACTTTCTCCATTTCCTTGCTGGTTCATTGTCATACTCTTGCCTCCCCGATGTGCTGTCCTGTGTTTCATGCTGGTTTGTGTTACCTCCCATTTTGCCTCCCGTGTTCTTATGTTTAGGTTTTGTTATGTTTAGTTCTGCTGCCACGACAGCCTTTGTTTTGGGATTTTGATTATTTATCTAATAAATTAGTTTGTTTTATCATGAGTCTGCGCTCAGGATTCGCCTCCTTCACCCCACTTCCTGACAATTTGTCCTTCCCTGCTATCCATCACTGTATGTCTGTTGTTCTTTAACTATATGCAGTAAATGTCCAAAAAAGCTAACAGAAAAAGGCTGAAAAGGTGAGTCTAGGGAAGTATGGAATTTAAAATCAAAGTTGTGTAGAAACCTTGTGCGAGGTTTGCCGCCTTACCATCATTTTGGTCATTGTACCAAGGTGGGGTACCCCCTGGACAGGTCACCAGTCCATCACAGGGCTGAAAACACACATACACATACACACATCTAATTGCATTTTAAAAGCTTTATCTTTTTCATTCATCTCTATAATATTCGTAATGTGTAAATGAGACATCCAGGCTCAAAAAGCTGCTGAAGTGTCTTGTTTAAAACAACAACAACAAAAAAAAACCCACACTGTTTAGTTCACTCTGATAAAACTTGTAGGATTTTATTGCTCTTTTATCAGCAATAGAAGCATAGTCAATTTCTGCCCTTATTTTAGTTTCTGCTGTTTTTTACCCCTAATATCTGGACAGTAAATGACTCTGCTCTTGGCCTGCAGTTGCTGTTTGGCACCCATGCAGGCACTGACTGTGAAGAATTGCTTCAGTCTGAGCGAACAGTCTGAGCCTCTGGGCCGACTCCAAGACCTCGTCTTCATTGTTCCACCTGGCAGGAGGAGAGCCATCATGTTTCTCATTGAGGTCTGGGAGCTTCCAAACTAACGAGCTGCAGGCTTCTGAAATAATCTCCTGCTTGCGTTGTGACATGAGAGCCTGGCAGAATCTCTCAGGGTTCTCAGACCAGAAAATGTGGTAATTTAGGATTTTACCAGACGAGGAAAAAAACTCAGGAAAACAGCTTCACAGTTATTTGATGCTTGAACGAATACTAAAATAGTCTTGGTGAAACTGTTACAACTTAATACCTCCAGTTCAGTGAAACTTGCATTTTTTGCTGAAATGCAAAGGCAGGTAATGCTTTTGCCTGTGTATGTGTGTCTGTTGCCAAAACATCTCATGACCCACTGGACACATTTTAATGAAACTTGCAGAAATTAATCAGCAGATGCACCTCTACAACTGATTACTTTTTGTAGTCAACCCAATTCAAGATGGCCACCACAGCTAATTGATCTTAAAAAACACAAAATGACTATAACTCAGTCAGATTTACAAATATTGACCGAAAGTTGTGGTGAGGTGGTAGCTGAGACTAATCAACAACACACGTTTGGAGCGTTAACAGATTTTGCCATTATTTATTTGAAGTCAACTCTGTGTCTCTGTTAGCAAAATATCTCATGAACTCCAGGATAGATTTTAATGAAAGTTGCAAGAAATAATCAGCGAATGTTCATGTGCAACTGATAAACTTTTAGAGCCAAACAAATTTAAAATTGCCACCAAAGACAAACTGATTTTAAAAAGCACAAACTGTTTCTTCTGTTTCTCGTGGATCCAGTCTGGTTTCTGTTTTTGGACCTCCTGCCTACGCTCAATACCTACCTGTTCTCCCGTGCTAGTCTGTCTGCTTCACGTCGTCTCCTGGAAGGAACTACTTCCCGCACCCTCATTGGAAGGACCTATGCAACACCATCCTGGACTCAGAACTCACCACTGCTTGTACCTCCGAGTTGTTGAACTCTCAGCTCTGTCATAAGAACCTGAACTTTACCAACAGTCACTTACCGTTATTAGATCGCTAGTGTTTCTCCGTCATACTTACCGTATCCTTCACTCTTGCAGATCCCGGTTCCTGTTCCTGTAAATATTTCCCTCACTGTAAATAAATAACTTACCACATTACCTGGCCTCCTGTGTCTGTCCGCTGCCGAACTGCTCAAAAGAAAATACTCCAGCCAGACTTAAAGAGCAGTTCCGGTGGTGGACAGACCGCAGATACTTTAGTTCACCATGAGCACCGGTTAGATCAGTATGAAACACTCATCCAACAGTTATATCAGATCCAGCAGGACACGTGTGCTACACTAAATCAAGTTTCCCATCGCATTGTAGCTATCGACAATCGTCTTGGAACTCTATTTCCCACAATGCAACCCACTCCACCCGTCGTCACCACACCCCGCTCTGTTAGTTCAGTCCCACTTCGAGAACCGGAAGTCAAACTGTCGGAGTTATTTGACGGGAACACCGATCGTTGTGGCGATTTTCTGTTACAATGTAACTTAGCGTTTGCTCGTTCACCGTCATTTTTTCTGTCTCACGTCTCTAAGATCATTTTTTTGGTAGCTGTGTTAAAGGGACGTGCACTGCATTGGGCTCAGGCGTTCCTGTCTACTCACCCGATCGAGACACTTTTATTCGATCAGTTTGTGCAAGAATTTCGGCGTGTGTTCGACCATCCGTTACAGCAGGAGGAGGCGGCTAAACGGTTGTTAGCGCTTCGTCAGGGTAGCAGAACGGTGGCGGATTTCTCCGTGGATTTCCGGATTACGGCTCAGGAGGCTGGCTGGGATGAACTAGCCTTAAAGGGTATTTTTACTGGGTCACTGTCGGAGAATATTAAGGATCAACTATCTACCAGAGAAGAGCCAGCTAGCCTCGATGAGCTTATTGCACTGGCCATTAGGATCGACAACCGTCTTCGTGAACGGCAGCGGGAGAGGAGTCTGCAGCATGTCGGGATACGTACACCTGGTGGTTGTTCGGGGAACGGGGGACGTCACCGAACCGCAGATCCCTGGAGCGGAGGGAGAACCCATACAGGTGGGCCGTACTCGTCTCTCTGTGGAGGAACGACAAAGACGTTTTCGTGCAAAGGAGTGCATCTACTGCGGGAAAAAGGGACATTTTGTGGCTAATTGCCCATTTTGGGGAAACGGTCAGACCCGCCAGTAGAGGGGAGAGATCTGCCGGGTCCATTAACATTTTCCCCAACTTCGTTACTGTCTCTTCCCGCTAGGATTATCTGCAACCAGACTACTTTACCTATTGCAGCCATGGTGGATTCTGGATCTGAACTTAACTTGATCTCCAGGTGTCTCGTGGATCAACTGGATCTCCCGGTTTCACCGTTAAACTGTGCCCGAACTGTCACTGGCCTTACGGGTCAGACCATCTCCCAGATTACCCATCGTGTCACCAACCTGCAGATCCTGGTTTCTGGCAATCATCACGAGTCCGGTGAGTTCTATGTGTTTTCTGCTTTATCTCCACAATTAATTCTTGGTTTCCCTTGGTTAAAGAGACATAACCCGGTACTAAATTGGGTAGAAAGAAGGGTAGAATCTTGGAGTGATTGGTGCCTTTTACATTGTCTTCGGTCTGCTGGTGCGCAAGTGGGGGTTTAGGTGGAAAAACCTGGGGAAGACATTGATTTGTCGGAGGTTCCTAAGCCCTACCATGACTTAGCACCGGTCTTTAGTAAATGCAAGGCCCTATCTTTACCTCCTCACAGACCTTATGACTGCGCCATTGAGCTGTTGCCGGGCGCTCCGTTACCTTCCAGTCGGCTCTATCATCTTTCGGGTCCTGAAACTGAGACCATGAGTAAATATATAAATGAGTCTCTGGCCTCAGGAATCATCCGACCCTCCACCTCCCCTTTGGGAGCTGTTTTTTTCTTTGTCGAAAAGAAGGACAAATCTTTGAGACCATGCATCGATTTTCGGGCTTTAAATCAGATAACGATAAAAAATAAATATCCGCTCCCACTAATCGATTCAATCCATGAGAAGCTTCACTCTGCTACCGTTTTCTCAAAATTAGATCTTCGTAACGCATATCATTTGGTGAGAAAAGGAGAGGGGGGTGAGTGGAAGACGGCGTTTAAAACACTGTTGGGCCATTTTGAATATCTGGTCATGTCTTTTGGCCTTACCAACGCCCCTGCCGTCTTCCAAGCGCTAATTAATGATGTGTTGCGCGACTTTCTTAATATCTTTGTGTTCATCTACTTAGACGACATATTGATTTTCTCTAAGGATGCAGAGACACACAGAACTCACGTCAGGGCAGTATTGCAGAGATTATTTGCGCTTTTCATGTGTCCACGGTGTCTTTTCTGGGTTTTATTTTTGAGAGAGGACAATTGCGCACCGACCCAGAAAAGATCAGGGCCGTCACTGAATGGCCGGTTCCGTCCTGTCGCAAACAGTTACAACGCTTCCTGGGGTTCGCAAATTTTTATAGATGCTTCATTAAGGACTACAGTCGGGTGGCCGCGCCTCTTACCCAGCTAACCTCTACTCTCCGCAATTTTTGTTGGACACCTGCAGCAGACATGGCATTTCGGGAGCTCAAGGAACTGTTTTCATCGGCCTGACTACCAGGAAGGACAACAGGTATGGCTGTCTACACAAGATATAACTCTTAAAGATACACCTAAAAAACTCTCCCCTAGATTCATTGGACCTTACACCATCGAGCGACTCATTAACCCCACTGCAGTCAGACTTCGCTTACCAGGATCCATGAAGATTTATCCCACTTTCCACGCTTCTCAAATTAAACCTGTGTCAGTAAGTGCCCTGTGCCCGATCTGGACTCTGAACTCACCACTGCTTGTACCTCCGAGTTGTTGAACTCTCAGCTCTGTCGTAAGAACCTGAACTTTACCAACAGTCACTTACCGTTATTAGATCGCTAGTGTTTCTCCGTCATACTTACCGTATACTTCACTCTTGCAGATCCCGGTTCCTGTTCCTGTAAATATTTCCCTCACTGTAAATAAATCACTTACCGCATTACCTGGCCTCCTGTGTCTGTCCACTGCCGAACTGCTCAAAAGAAAATACTCCGAAACCTGACACAAACATGGCTATAACTAAGTCAGCTTTACAGATATTGTGCTAAAACTCAGTGTGGTGGTAGCTGAGAGTCCTTCACAACACGCACTTCAAGTGCTACTCATTTTGCAAGACTGTTGCGAAAAACTTTCGCATTAACTGTTGGAGTCAGCCCTGTTTGTTAGTAAAATATCGTATGAGCCACTGAACAGATTCTAATGAAACTTGCAGATAGTAATCATTGGGTGTGCATTTACAACTGAATAACCTTTGGAGTCTGTCCAATTCAAGATGGCCACCACAACTAATCAACATTAGCCAACATAAAAATGAAGTAAACACATACTCTGAGTGAAACATCTGTCTTAAAAAAAAAAAAAAGAATATCTTACTCAAACTGTGAGCAATATGCAATAATTTGCAGTATTTTACGTTGTTCGGGATCGGACCCTTACAGTAATCAGTAACTAGTCAAGCATCTGTAAACATAAATCAAATGTTTATGTGTTATAGGGCATAAACACATATTGTATTTTATCCTTGGTTAGTTTTGGGGACAAAATGATTGGTAAGGTTTGCAAAAAGATTAGGAATGGATTATGCATGAGAGCTTTTATCAGTATGACACAGACACCTTAAGGAAGATTACAGTGTTTCTAAATCCAAGCTCGATTTTCCCAGATTTCTGTAAATATTTATTCAAGACAAAGGTCTTGGAACTGGCTCCGTGTTTCGGAAAAAAATAAGGTCCCTCCTAAAGGCAATCTTCTTCTGAATTTTGCTGTCATCTGGCCATGTTTTATTTGTTTTTATCTTAAAACAATTTTATTTAATAGAATTTCCTTAATTTCATTAAGTTCAACTGCTTTAAAAAACAAACACATCATGTGTTTTATTGTAAAATGTCTGAGGTGTACTTTATCTTCTGTTTGATTTTCATTTTGAGCCAAATATCCACTGCAGACATGGTGCAGTTTATAGAGAAACTTTCAGGTGTGTTTTAACACAGAAGGGGAAAAACTTCAGCAATAACCTCAGAGAAACAACCACTGCGGCCCATCAATATGGGAAGGGTTAAAGGTAAGTTTCTGAACCATTTGGAGATCATCATTTTACAGACAGAACGATTATTCACAAGTGGAAAACATTTTGTAGAGCTGTGCAGAAACAAATGTCCGCAAACCTCAATGAACTGAAGCAATGATGGAAAGAAGAATGGGCCAAAATTCCTCCACAACCATGTGAGAGACTGATAAAGTTCAACAAAAAACCCATACAGAGAGTTCTTGATACTGAAGGAGCTGCTACAAGCTGCTGAATCAGGGGCTGAACTCTGTTTTTCAGTCACTATTTGTGGATTTTAATTTAGTTTTTTTTTTTACTAAACTAACACTGTAAATTAAAGTTGGATCTTGTGGTGATTTGGGTTTCTTCTGTGTTATGGTTTTGTTTTATTTTTATTTAGTTTGTTGGTTTGTGTTTGGTTTCTGTCTCGTTTCATGTGTCATTTACTCCTCCTCAGTCTCTCTCTCTGTCTCCCTGCCTACACCTGTCCCTACTTTGTAATCACGTCACCTGTCTCCACTTACCTCATCATCCTCGGTGTTTAAAACCCGGTCACTTCTGTCAATACTCCGCTGGTCCATTGTTTGTTCATACCCGTCTTGTTGCTCCTGTCTTGCCTCCTGTTTGCCATGCATGAACTTTGTTATATTTAGCTTTGCTGCCCTGCCAGCTTTCTGTTTTTGATTATCCTTTTGTTTAATAAATTAGTTTGTTTTTGTTAAAAAGATGAGTCTGCACTCTGGGTTCACCTCCGATCATGACTGATCTACTTGATTTTTAGGTCTAAAAAAAACCACAGATAATTTTTGTCCCGATGTGTGTGAAACTTTAGATTGTACAGAATGTGACTTTGTACTGACTGAAAACATTTTATACTAAAAGTCAAACTTCTGTCCAACTTCGTTACCTTTACCTGCTGAAAGTTGTGATTACAAAATGTCTTGCAAATTTAAGAGAACTACTGTACATTTCCTGATAAGAACTCTCAGAATGAGTTTGCTTTGACTGGGCTTCAGGAATCAAACCTACAAAGTGGGACTAAGAGTTTTCTGCAGGCCACCTTGACTGTTTAATGGACTTATTTTTACCCAATAAATGTTGAGCCTGTCAGACTCACAGTCTTCACATGATATGCTGTGCTCAGCAGATGTGTGTTCATATGAACAAAAAAAACTGAGTTGTGTCCATGTTTTCAGCTCTGAGTGCTTCAGAATCATTGAAAATTACAGCAAGTCTCACTCATACATCACTGTAATTTGGACACTGAGCAGGATCAGCTGATGCATTTGAAAGATTTCCTCACAAAGGATGCAAATGATTCTGTCACTGGGCAGAAATGTAAAAAGGTGCAGAATTTTAGCCAATACCAGCCATTATTATTTTTATTCTGGGAAAGGCAAGCAATGTGTGGGTGTGTGTATCTGTTAACAAAATATGTCATGAACCAATCAGGTTTGTAATGGTTGGAACCCAGATTGCAGACGGACACAGAGGAGCTCCAAAGTAAATTGATTTATTAAGAAAGCAAGACAAAGAGCTGACATGACAGCAAACAAAAACTTACTAACAGTCAGTTACAGGGAGGAGGGAGACACAAGGCAAACCAGACAGTACATGATATCTGCAACAATGAACCCCTGACAAGAAGATGGACAAGACTGAATATAAAGGCAGCTGATGAGGAAATGGGAACAAGTGATTGATTAATAACTAAGGACAGGTGCAGATGGGAGTGGGAAGCTGACAAGAGAAAATCACTGAGGAACAAATGACTGAGGGTTAAGGACATAGGGAACAAAACTACACAAGAACTTCCAAAGACTACACAGGAACTAACAATATTAAACACAGGGAATAAACTAAACACAGGGATAACAGAACTATGGGAACACGAAAAGAAACATGACCAAAAACCTAACATAAAAGATTACCTAAAAGAACTCAAAAAGTGCAGATCCTAACAGAACCAATATGGTAAATGATTTGCACTTGTATAGTGCTTTATCTAGTCAAAGGAACCTATTGAGATTCACACTACAATTATTCACTCATTCAAACACTGATGGTTGTAAGCTACATTGTAGCCACAGCTGCCCTGGGGCGGGCTGACAGAAGTGAGGCTGCCATCACACCGGTGCCACCGAGCCCTCTGACCACCATCAGTAGGCAAGATGGGTGAAGTGTCTTGCCCAAGGACACAACAGCTGAGACTTATGGAGTGGGGGCTTGAACCGGCAACCAGTTGGACAAATCCTTACCTCCTGAGCCACTGTCGCCCCAATAGATGGATTTAAAAAAAAACTCTCAGACAGTAATTTTTGGATGCTCATCTACAACTGATTAACGTTTAGAGTTAATCTGATTCAAAATGGCTGCCAGAGCTAACCGACCTTAGCAAACACAAACATGGCTATAACTGTATTTTTAATATTTTTACACATAGTAGGCTAAAATTTGGGGGTAGTGGCTGAGAGTCATCTCCAGCACGCACCAACAGCTAACATGAGATCTGCCTGTGTGAAACACTGACGTGTAAGGTGGTGGGTGATATGCATTCCTTTCAAGGATTACTACTTTTTTTTACTACTTTGTTTAAATGTGATCCTAGTAGGTTTAAATCTGGGCTCTGAAACTTTTACAACTGAAAGAGACACTTTTATTATCGCTCGTATTGAGCCACAAAATCTACAAAAAAATGATCAACTGTTCTGTAGAAGAGAATGACACTTTCTTTTATTGAACCATGTCAACTTATTTTGCTCATATTTGTAGAAAACGAGTAAAATAAGAAGGTCACTCAGAGAAATTAAGCATTAAGTTGCTCCCTAATGTCTTAAAAAGAGTGGAAATAAAAATAGACAAGTTTATTGATTATTTAAGACAGAATATCCTCAAATAAAAGCCCACAATCTTTAATCACTTAATACAATACCTGGATTTTATTAGAAGGAAGCTTTTATTTAAATAAATCCTAGTTTAGTTTATAATAGCTTATTATCAGTTTATTATATCTCAGTCTGGTTTTCCTCAGTTTATGTTTAGTATGACTTGTTTTAGATAAGTTAGTTTAGGTTTTTATATCCTAGTTTTCTATTATTGTGTGTGTTTTCATGATGACTGTATTTTTGTAATGTAAAGCACTTTGAACCGCCTTGTTGCTGAAAAGTGCTATATAAATAAATTTGACTTGATTTATTTATTTATTTTTCTTGGTCAGGAATTACTAATGTATATTCTGATGCCTTTAAATGTAGCAATTTAAAAATAGACAACTTTATTATGCTTTTACAGCAATCTGTTTTAAGTTTGTTTAAAAGTGTTATTTTTCAGAGGATTTAGACAGCAATGTCAGAAAGTTGCTTAGAAAAATAGGGAGTGAACTAACAAACTATTAGGTAAATGGACTGTACTTGTATAGAGCCTTTCTAGGCATCCAGGCCACTCAAAGTGCTTTACAGCACAATTTGCCCTCATTTACCCATCCACACACATTCATACAGCACTCCACTACATCTCTACAAAGCTAACCTGAATAAATCTACAGAGTCTAATCAATGCTTTAGATCCCCTTCATACATCAGTGGTACACATTGGGGACAATGATGGGTTCAGTGTCTTGCCCAGGGACACTTAGACATGTGACTGCATACTGCTGGAATCAAACCTCTGACTCCTGTTGTCCTCTATCCACTGATCCACATCATCCCAACATATTTTAGTGAAAACTCAGTTTGTGCTGATTCTGGTACAGATGTGACATGAAGCTGTGCAAACAGAACATTTTCAGAATTATTTAGATGTCTATTCATTTCTGTAAAAAAAAAAAAAAAAAAAAAAAAACTCAGTTCCTACCTGCAGCCCAACATACTTGTACTATTAGTGTCACGGTGCTGCAAGACACTCAATGCACATATTGCAAAATCTGGATGGCTAAACTGCTACAAAATCTTTTTTTTTTTGTAAGTACAATCTAAGGGTGCATTCACAGCCCGGTATAGTCCGCTTTAATTGAACTCTAGTTTGTTTGCCTAGAAAGTCTGGTTCGTTTGGGGAGGTGTGAACGTGCAATCAAACTCTGATGCAGACCAAAAAAGTGAACTCTGGTCCGCCTAAAAACCTCTGTCTCGGTTCGGTTGAAGTGAACTCTGGCGCGGTTTGAATGTATATGTGAATGCAAGCGGACCGGAGACCGCTCCAAAAGCAGGAAGCGGATTATAGCACAGAGCCTTCTGGATAAATACAACCAAAACAAACATGCCTTTCTACCCCTAGCAGGAGAAATGGCTCGTGCCACTCAAGCTGAGCCCATTGTTTGTTTGGCACATGTACCACAAACAAAACAGAAACACTAAAACCGCTAACATTTGATGCCACTCCATTTTTGTTTACTTTTCCAGAAGAAAGAAGTTGCGCTCAATGTCGTCTTCAGAGGTTTTCTTGTCATTTCCTTCAGTAGTTCTTGGTGCAGCGCCACTACAGTTGAGGGGGGGAAACAGGTTGCTCTAAGGGTTTGGCTCGATTGACTCAGTGCAGTGTGAATGTGAACCGCAGCAGCTGAAAATGGAACAAATGTTGCAATTTTGGTCCGCAATCAAATCGAGTCTACTGGACTAGCAGGTGTGAATACAGCCTAAAACTACTCAGATTCACGTCATGCTTGGTCAAAGTTACAACAAGCTATTTCAGTACTTTAGCTCCGTAAAAGGCTGCTGTGGATCAGTGGTTAGAGCAGTTGTTCTCCAATGAGAGAGTTGGAGGTTTGATTGCTGGATAGCAGTCACATGTCGAAGTGTCTTTGGGTAAGACACGGAACCCCTGATTGCCTGCAATGTGTCCCATTAGTGTATGAATGTGATCTAAAAAGCACTGATTAGACTCTATAGAATGATTTATACAGATCAGCTTTATAGAGTTCTTCATGAATGAGGACACACATTGCGTAGTTTTGAAGATATTTTGTCTTCAAAACTACTTCTGAGGAGGAGTGAATGTATTTTGTCTCATTTGGGGCACTTTCTCAATTCGAGCTGAAAAAAGCAGAGGTCCAGGTTTTTAAACTGAAGGGAGCTGCTCTGTTTTTTGCGAGCTCACATACAAATCACCCTCCTTCCTATCTTTCCTTAGGGTCTTTAGGGTCTTTGATGGCCTGGTCCACATGAGAGATGATATAGTCACATGCATGGAAGTATGAACTGGTGTGAAACTGTGAGGAATAAATTTAAATGTATTGCAGGCGACACACACTTTTGTATCTCTAATAAGTTTTTAACTTAGCGTTGCATAGCAACCAGAACACATTTTTTGGACTTTTTGCTCACTCTGCAGCTGCAGACACTCATGCCTACGTTTCATGCTTGAAAAGATAAAAAGAGTCGGCTTGGTGATCATCTTTAAACACACTGATCTTGTGTTTTTTACAAACTCCAATAGGCGTAAAGTGATGGATTAACTCAGCAGTGATTGGGCCTTTGTGTTCGTCTTTATGTTGCTTCTTTACTGCTCGACAGAAACAGAAGCAAAGTCAGCTTTTAGTTCTACAGCTGGTTGTTTCATCTTGAGCTCCAGAGGATAATTATGAGCTTCAACTTGATTATATTTACTCAGATTCTCAAGTCTAGCCAGGCTTTGTCTCCTCTATTTCTTTCTCTTTTGTCATCTTTTTTGTGCAGCAGCTGAACCCAACTGTTAGCCGCACATGAATTTTTAATGCTTCTACCCTCAGGCGGTGCAGTGTCAACAGAGCAATGCTATTGCAAGAAAAGCTAGTAACTTTCACAGTACATGCTTTTTTTTAAATGTCAGCACTGAAAGTTAAAGTTTGAACTTTAGACTCTCAGGCATAGACGCTTGTTTAAAACTATTTGTATTTTATTCAGTCATTTTATTGCAGCTTCTTTGAGCTTTCCTTGTCTGCTGTCAATAAATGGATCGTAGAACCAGTCAGACTGCTTACTGAAGACATCCAGAAGGTCCGTGGGGAAAAGGTTTCCAGCCCTGCAGCCAGTTTTGTCTAATTAACATTCAAGTTCAGGCCCAATTGAACGTGCAACACTGTACTCTTGTTGCATCAAGGAAGCAGGGCTTGAAATGCTTGCCTTCAGAGAATTGGTGTCACAATCACCTTCTTCAAGAGGAAGAGATAGTCTTTATTTAATGAATGAGTGTATTTGAAAAATGAATCAATACTCCAGGTGTATGACAAGCCCTTTAATGTCAAATTGACAGCACAGTGGAAAACAGGATTTGAACTGTGCACTCACTCACACACACACACACTCACACACACACACTAAGGGTGTAACAGTGAGTCATGGATCGGTACGTACATCCACATGAGGATGGCCATTCAATACAGGTTCAGTACAACAGGAAAGAAAAGCAAATACCAAATTCTACTGTTTAGTTTTTTGTAAACACAGAAGAAAAACTTTCCCAAAAGCAGAGATGGAAAAGCAAAACTGCCTTACAAGTAAGGAGGCGCTAAGGTAACAGCAAGGTAGGATTTATCACCTCATAACTTAACAATAAAATAAAAAAGGTCAAACTGTACTGCCTTTGTCATTCAATCTGAACTGTCAACAGTGTCCTACGGGCTATATGTTAAACAAGAATTTGACTCTCTTTTGGATTAAGTAGTTGCAGTTCCAGAAAAAAAAATCCTGTTGACCTGTACTTGATGCAAACTATAAAGTAGAATAGAACTGAATAACATCTCCCAGTATGAAAATAAAATATAAATCACTACAAACTGAGCTTCTCAGTTAGGTCAGTGCTTACAGGAAAGTGTTGCTCGATATCAGGGTTATTGAATAAAGCCACAAATGGCTTGTCATAAAAGTTTTAATTTTAATTTTATGACAAACTGATTGCCATACTCACCTCTCATCTCCCTCTGCTGCAGCTGTTGGTGATCATTACCGCTGGGGAGATTTTCCACACAGCTGGTTTGAAACAAACAGGCAGGCTTTAAGCTTTTTTTGTGTTATTCTGAAACAGCCGTGCTTTGTTTCATGCTCAGAGTTTAATTAGTACTTTGCTCTGCTTTGTTTCCTGTTGTACCAGTAACAGAATAAATAAAACTGTGATGTATTTGTCATCAGAGGTGGAAAGAAGCACATTACATTTACTCACGTTACAGTGATTGAGTATGAGTTTTGTGTACTTTGTATTTTGTTAAGTAATTATTTGAATCTATACTTTTACTTAAGTATGGATCATTCCACATGAACTCAACCAAAGCTCCTACAATCCTTCCCAAGTCACCAACTCAAATTTGGGCAAAATTTATTTTGGAAGCACATCTGTAGCTATAATGAATACATGCATTATTCCAGGATCTCTCACAGACACCATTTAATGGCAGATTCCTTTTATATCAGGAAAGGTGTGTGTGTGTTGGAGGAAGGAATAAAACTGGAGTTAGGGGACTCTGAAAAGGGTTATGGATGAAAGACATGACTTAGTTGCTTAGCCAGTTAAGTACCTGGGAAGTTATATATGGTAATGGCACTTGTCAACATAATTTTACATATCTTAGCTATACTTCATCAAAAGGCTTTTCTTTTTTTCCTCATCTCCTTCACTGTTTTATAACATTTTGAAATGTAAACATTATTGACCAAAATCACTCTAGTATTAATCCCAGTTTCTTCTGTAGTAAATTCTGAATATGAGTCTAGTTCTGGAATATGGAAACAAGGTATTGCAGGATTGGCATATTTTAGTTTGTAATTGCATATGAAAATTTAAGGGTTTTTATTAAATTTAAGAGTTCATTTTCCTATAGTCTTGGTGCTCCGCAGGAAAGATGCCCTCCTGCTGGAAGAAACTAAGTCAATTTTACTCAAAGTAAATTTTTAATGACTTACTTTTTATTTTTACTTAAATAGATTTTTGCAAAGGTGTCTTATTTGAGTAAACTTTTAACAAAGTCACTGTTTTTTTCATTTGAGGGTGTTATTTTAGTATTATTTCCACTTCTGTTTGTTGTTTAGTAACAGTGTACCCATACCAAATGTACGTACCGCACCGTCACAGAACAAATACATGTACCGTTACAGCCCTAACACACGCACACACACTCTCATTTTATGTCCCTTTATGGGTGTGGAACAAAATCTTCTTGAAGGCCCTCCTGAAGTCTCGGTTGAAAATAGTGTATATGATGGGATTCAGGCAGCTGTTGCAGTATCCAATCCAGAAAAACAGGTCGAAGAGCGTTTCTGGGATGGTGCAGTTCTCTCTGCAGATCGCGTGAAGGCTGTAAGTGAAGAAGAATGGGAACCAGCAGAGGACAAACACCCCCATCACCACTGCCAAGACAAAGGTGAAGCGCTTCTCCCTCATCTGAGCCACTTTGGTTTTAGACAGAGACATCTGCCTGCTGCGGACAGGAAGCGGAGATGGAAGGAGGTAGTGCTGGGAGCACTGGTCTGAGGATGCCCATGATATGGAAGGCGGTGGAGGAGGGGGTTTCAGTTTGTTGCTTGATTCCTCATCAGCCTTTACTCCTTCTGTTTTTACCCTCCCTTTTACCCGTCCGCCAACTCTCCGGGGGAATCGGAGCGATGAGGAAAAGGATGTTTTCACTTCAGCTTCGCAGCCTCGATCCTCCAGGTCAATATCATCCAGCTCTCCTCGCCTCTGGCTGCTGCTGTTGCTGTCTACGTTGGAGGAGCTGTGTCGGTTGGCACACCTCGGGCTGTCCAGTTCGTACTGGGCTTTAGTCTTCCTTTGGCAGGTTGGGACAGCGCCCACGAAGCAGGTCTCGGACTGCGACGGCTGCCGCTCCATGATGTTCTTTGCCACAAAGACAGTGGAGGCTCGCTGCTTGGCGACACGGTAGATTTTACAGTAAACTAGGATCATAATGACTCCCGGGGCAAAAAAGGACACCATGCAGGATGAGAGGATGTACCAGGTCTGGTTGTTGATCAGACACTCCTGCCTAGTTGTCTCATTCCCGTCCTCCCTTGTGAAATTGTTGTCTTTCTGGGTCATGAGGAGTGGCGGGGAGGAGATCACAATGGATATGAGCCACACAATGCTGATCATCACTTTAATCCGTTTAGGCGTCCGTTTGCGGTTATAGCTGACAGCTTTAGTGACGGACCAGTAGCGGTCGAGGCTGATGGCGCAAAGGTGGACAATGGAGGAGGTGCAGAAGAGGACATCCAGAGCCAGATAGAAGGAGCACCAGGTAGACCCAAAGTACCAGTACCCCATAACCTGGAGAAAGAAAAAGAAGAAATACATTAAAATTAGATTTCTGACATTTTTCATAGTGACATTTATTTTTTCTGTCACTGAACAAGTTCAGCTGTGATGGAGGCGCCTGAAGGACTGTTTTACCTTAAAACAAAAATTTAATCAATACTTCATTAGTGTCATGTGGCTGTAGATTCCTAAACTCTGGAAGAAACCACTTTGAGTTTACCGCTCTCAAAAACTCCCTGAAAAGCATTCAAGCTGACAGTCCATTAAACTCCTAACCCTTTCCCCAGAATCATGTTACAGTTAAAAATTAAAAAATAAATAAAAGTCAAAGAAGAACAAGTCCATTATTTTTATTTGTTTATTTCACAAATAGATAAGTTCACAATGCACTTTTGTTCACAAGATCTTTGGATAAACTTTTATTACTGTTGCGAATTTGGTTTTAGACTTGTTTGGATTTTGACTTTATTATACCAGAAAAAAAAATATGGTGATAAAGTAGTTTATACAGAAGTCTATGGAACTGTATTTGATAGTTATTAAAACTGTCATGAATGTCGTTGTTTTTGGTTCTTTGTTTGGGGTTTTTGTGTTTTTAGTGTGTGGTTTTGTTCTTCATGTCTTGTCACTATTTACCTCCCCAGTAGTTTTCCGGTCACGCCTGCCCCGCCCACCTCACCCGCTCCTTGTAATGTTCACAACTGTAACCAATTAATCATCTCTCCCTCAGCCTTTAAAACCGGTCTCTGTTTCTCCATTCCTCACTGGGTCATTCTGTTCCTTTCGTTTTTGCCATGCTTGTCTGTTTCCATGCTTTGCCTTGCCTTGCCCTGCCTTCCCATTTTGTATTTTGTATTTGTTTTTCTTTGCTGTCACGCCAACCTTTTGTTTTGTTAGTATTTTATTTTAATAAATTTGTTTCATTTTCAAGATGAGTCTGTGTTCTGGGTTCGCCTCGGTCTCTCCCCCTACTGACAAAGACACATAATTCACTACATTCTTTGGTAATGTCTTTTGAAATGTGAGGAGTTCTTGTTTAAAATAGTTTGAAACTGAATTAATTTTACTTATTGCCCAAATGACAACTCAGCAGTTTTTAATAACCCATTATTCAGTTTCCTTACTAAAATGAGTGTTACTTCCACTTTACCTCTACTTACACAAGCTACCTCGCTGACATTCACAGACTTTAAAACGTGAAATAATGTAAAATACATTTTGTTTCTGAGTAACTGAGAGATTGTTGCACACATCTGCTGCTGTAAGGTTTATTGATTTTGCACAAAGCCTCATTTTGCAGTGTTGTTTGGTGATTGTAAGTCAGGTTTAATGAAAGTGTAATTTTGAAACAAGGCCTATTTGTGAGTGGCCATTTTTATTAGGTATTAAAAAATTAGTCTCAGTAACGGACATCAAATCATTCCTTTGTTTTGTATTACACTGAATTTCATTGAATTGCATCATGATTAAGAACTGAATTGTATTGTGTTGATTTTTGCTTCTTGTATGCTGATTACCTCACCACGGAGGTTATGTTTTCAGTAGCATCTGTTTGTCTGTCTGTCCATAAGGTTATTCAAAAAGTTATGAACAAATTTACATGAAAATTTTCTGTAAACCTCAAACTTGCTACAAGGAACAAGTGATTACACTTTGGTGGTGATCCAGGTAAAGTTCAAGGTCAAAGGTCAAAGTCACAGATCAGCCTGAGCTCTAACTCCACAGCTGGACACCTCATGGGTCAAGGGTGATCACCGTTAATTTCAAGGTGAGGGAGTCAATGGTCAAGGTCGCAGATGACCTTGTACTCTTACTATGCAATCATGTAATGCAGGAAAATTAAACTGCAGTTGGACTTTTCTTTGGTCAAGAGTAATCACCATTGATTTCAAGGTGACAGTGTCAAACGTCATCATCACAGATAACCTAGTGCTCTAACTATCCAACAGCGTAATGCAGGAATGTCAAACTGCACAGCTGGACACCTCACGTTCAAATATGATGCCACTTGATTTTAAGGTTCCTGGAGTCAAAGGTCAAGGTCACAGATAACCCCTTTGTTAAAAACTTCTTTCTGCTCCTACATGTGACCCTTTTGTTTCCTCCACCAAGGAAGTTGTGTTTTGGGTTGAGTCCGTTGGTTTGTTTGTCTGTCTGTTAGCAAAGATCAGGTAAAAACTAATGAACAGATTTGGATGAAATCTTCAGGAAATGTTGGGGTTGTCACAAAAAACAATAGATTACATTTTGGTGGTGATCCAAATTATGATCAGGATCACACTCATTTTTAATCACACTGTGACCTTGGTGGAGGTTTGCGCTCTCTGAGTGCTTCAAGTTAATGAATTGGATCATTGAAAGTGAATCAAGATACATATTATACCAGCCACACACTAGAGACGCACAAGCCTTGTATGAATGTCTTTAATATCAGTAATTTCTCTGTTTCTAATTTATATGATTGAACATGAAAATGGGTTACTGCAGAGAAGAGGACAAACAAAGTCGTCAACAAATGGGACTCAACACAGCAAAAGCCTCTAATCAATTTAGTATTAATGTCTGATGAAAAGCAGGCTGTTACTGATGGGTGAAAAAAACAGAGATAAATCACATGATATACACCAAGAGAGGTAAACTAAACCAGTGGTTTAGAGAGGAAAAATCGAGAATTCTGTAATTATGAATATTTTCACAACTTTAATAGGCTGTTTGGTCTACTTTACACAATAATTTGATATTAGCATCATGATCCATGCTGAAGAGGACACAAATACGGAGCTAAAGTACTGAACTAATAAACTTTATTAAACGATAAAAAGAGCAGTTGAAGAAAAACTAAACAATCAAAAAATCCAAGAAAAAAAGGGGAGAAATCATTCAAACTGACTAGGCATTTGACCAAAAATAAATGAAATAAAAAGAGTTTGTAAACTAGAGGTTACAGGTAAATAAAACAGGTGAGCTGAATGGGAACATAAAGCAGGCATAGAAATAGAGACAAGGACAATACAGGAAAGATGCCTTTCACAGAACTTAAGGAAGCAAATAATAAGTGAAATGCAGTTTAAAGTAAATTCAGGGAAAACAAAACTCATAGTAGTACATATGAATAACAAAACAGAAAACTCACAAAGTTGACTGGTCTAGAAAATAATAGCTCTTCACAGTGACACAAAGGTTGACCGCTACTGCTCCCCGACCTTAATGTTTTGCTTACAATACTGGTGTTCCAGTTGTTTTTGTGGGAGGGTGAAGCGGTAGCAGTTTTATGGCCCTTCAAATTGAGATATTTCAGACAAACAAAAGGCAATGAGCGGCACAAAAGTAACTCACAAATGTATTTTTTTCATGAAGATACTTCACTGTCACAACAACCATCGCAACATCTACTTTCCTGTCTTTTAATGTAATAAATCAGTTCAGATCTTTTGAAAGGGGGTTTCTGTGGAAAGGTTATGAACAACTAGAGAAATTGCATTTTCAGCAGAAATACTGTGTGAATGCTAAGTGCTGAATGGTTTTGCTGAAATTTGTTGAAGAATGAATCACAGAACAAGCAAAACAGGTGTGAAAATCCGCAACACTGCAGCTAAAAACTAAACACATTATACGACAAATAGAGCAAGTATGGTAAGGAAGTTTTCAAAATTATTGTTCTGAAGGACTTGAAGAGATCTCAGTGTATTTCTGAGGGGAATTTTATTCTAAATGAAGGTAAATATTTTCAAATGTTAAAGATTACAATAAACAAAAAGTCATAGCACACTACTCTGAATCAAGCTGAACATTTTGATATATGAATGGTTAAAATAGCACAAAGTATGCACAATTAATAAAGTTTCATGTGAATATTTAAACCTTGACAATCAATTTTGTATTTAACAGTTAATTACAAAGAATTATTTGAAATTGCAGCAAGTTTTAGCAGATCTGATGCAGCCAAAGAGAGGGAGATTAGGAGCACTACCTGTAGGATTATCATAATATATCTAATGTCTGCCAGAATTATTATATAATGTGTAACGATGACATTGTAAAGGTTTATGAAGTGGCATTCTAATAAACCAGTATATTTTTATTTTTATTTTTGAGAAAAGAGTTGTTGTCAGGATAGCAGCAGTCCACTTTGGTCTTGACCTTGCTAGAATTCATTCAGATTAGAATTGATCTATTTCTTCAAATTGAGGTTGTTTTAAGAGCTTTAAATAAGATAATCCATTATTTTTTACTGTTGCTTCCGCACAATTTTTAAACAGTCCACTTTTTTCTAAACACTTTATCCAATTAGAACACTTAAGGCTTTTATAAAATGAGAGATTTAAAAAATTATACTTATTTATAAAATTTGTAATTGTCACCATTCATTACATGCATTGTTCAAATCATCTTTTTTTTTTTCATTTTCTTTATACACACTGATGTGCTAAAATAATGTTTTCACTTTTCCTTTTCTCGTGATTACTCTAAGTGAGGTATACAGAAAAAGTACAAAGATAATTTACCAAGCAGCTCAACACAGGACTAATGCTGCAGACTAATGAGTAAATTAATTTTTTATCATATATTCAAGTAACTCAACATGAAGTCAGAACAAAACTAGTTCCAGTTGTTTTTTTACTGTTGTAAGCTCAGCAAACATTTGTGTAGACAAATATTGTAAATAAATTATTTATCCAACACACTTATAGATACAGTAGGGGAAACCAAAACACTAACAGAAAAGTCTAGTCTAAGCATAATCTCTTCACGTACCTGGATCTACTCATAAGATTTTATCAACATTACAGGCTAGATCTTCAACTGCAAGTAATCGAGTGTGATGTTCTAATACTGGATTGGGGTGTTTTCAACTAGACAGGTACCTGTTTGCACACCTGGTAGATGTTTAACTGGTTGGTTAGGTATGGTCGTTTGAAAAGCCAGTGCTTTGGAATGGCAGGAAGTGACATCATGATCTCATTCTGTGTGTAAAGTAGACAAATCTTTGGTGTTTTGAAAAAAAGTGTTATGCTGACATTTTGCTTATAACTAGGCTCCTCACTGCACTGTGATTACAACTCAACACACCCAGTGATGATAACACACTGCAGTATTATATCTTTATGATGATGACTCACTATTAAATAGTGATGACAATATTAGCTGTTGTAGCTGAACATATTTATTTGCTACTAGGTATACAAACATGTACAAAAACTCTAACTGTAACTCTAATCCAAACCCTAACCCTAATGTAAATAAAACAGTTAATATGAATTCTACATTATACTATGATAACACTAAATTGTTAAATGGAAATAAAATTTTTGCTTTGCAAAAAATCTTTTGACTGACTTGACATGTTGTACAGTGAGTTGACCTGCTCATACAAAAATCTGGTCTGGTGTTTTGCTACTTGAGAATAAAATGTTGCTAACTGTGAAAAATAAGGTGTGTAACAAATTGAAGAAAAAAAAGACAAATATCATAAGTTACAGGTTTACACATAGTTTAAGTACTAGAACCAAAAAAAAATAAAATCCAAAATGGAACCATAGATAAGTAAAAATAGATTTTATTGTGAAGGGGTAAAGAAGTTTGTAGTGTTTTTTATCTGAGGGAAGAAAAACAAATGGGATTAGAAAGTCCACAGGTGAGTCACAATTCATAGGATGTTTTCAATGGTGATTTCGTTAAAGTCTTACTTTATTCTTGCTTTCCCGGTAACTCAGAGGAGGCATGAGTGTTCCAAGTAGTTCGGTAGATAGGTTGTGTTTACAGGATGAGTCGAAAGAGTGAACAGGCAATGCAGGTAGAAAGACTGAGCTCAGAGGAATGTAGCGGAGATGATCACCGAGTGATCTTTACTTAAAGCAGGTTCAACGAAGAGACTGAAGAACACTCAAATGATTCGACAAGGACATTTTCACAGCTGATAGCTCACCAAGCATTTTCAGAAGCACTTAAAAAAATCTGCAGAGGAGCACAGGTAAGCTGAGTAAAAAGTGTCTTTTCCTCTTTTAGAACACTTAGAAAATTTATTACAAGAAAGGTTGAAATCTGAGCATTCACTGAGTGATGTTTAATGATCCAACAATGAGTTGTGACTCAGCTTAACCCTAAATACCCATGCTGCCATCAGTCATCATAAAAAAAACAGCTGTGCTGGGTGCTATCAGAAAGGACAGCCTTGCCCAGCAGGAAACACGCAAGTTGACCACCAAAAGAATCATTGAAGGAGGTTACAGGTCTGATTCACTGCAGGTTGGCAGGATAACTTAGAATTATGGACCGTTTGTAACACCTGGGAGTGTACAGATAATGCCACAGAGAGTTGATTAGGTAGACCACCACTACGATCAGGTTTGGTGTCCTGAGCCCTCTTCACGGTACTTTCAATCTCCCAGGTAATCAACCCAGCAGAGCAGGTGGATGGCAGACTGTTGTCAGTGGTCTTAAGGTCACCTGAGTTGGAAACTGGTGAGAGACAGAACATCAGGCTTCACATTTTAGGAACCAGGTTGATAAGTAATGTCAAGACAAAATTCAGGCAAAAAACAGGAACCAATGCGTCTATCTGATTGGAGATAGGCGAGATTCTTGTGTACAATCTAGATAATATGAGGATACTTCACCCCTCCAGCCAATGTCTCCTCCAAGGCCAGGAGTTCTCAATTCCCAACACTGCAAATTATTTCAGCTGATGATAGTTTTTTTTTTTTTTTTTTGGAAAAAAGGCACATGGAAAAAGCTTACTGTCAGAATTAACTTTCTGGGAGAAGACTGCACCTACATCAGCGTCAGAGGCATTGACTTCTACCACAAACTGTTTCTAAGGATCTAGGTGAAACCCAACACTGCAAATTATTTCAGCTGATGATAGTTTTTTTTTTTTTTTTTTGAGAAAAAGGCACATGGAAAAAGCTTACTGTCAGAATTAACTTTCTGGGAGAAGACTGCACCTACATCAGCGTCAGAGGCATTGACTTCTACCACAAACTGTTTCTAAGGATCTAGGTGAAACAAAACAGTTGTGGTGGTAAAAAGTTCTTTTCGTTTCAAGAAAACCTTTTCAGTCCCAGGGGACCAAACAAATTCTTGGTGGATGGAGGTGAGCTTAGTCAGGGGCAGTGGTTTAGTTGTAGTTTTGAATGACTCTTCTGTAGAAACTGGCAACACCAAGAAGCCGTTGAAACTGTTTTTGTGTAGTTGGAGTTGGCCATTCAGAAACTGCTTGGATCTGCTGGGTCAGTCTTCACCTGCCCACTCAAAGATCAATCCAAAAAAAGGCACTGAGGAGACATAAAATTCACATTTTTAGCCTTTAAATACAACTGGTTCTGTAACAATTTATGTAGAACTTGCCAGACCTGGGCATGATATTGTTCATTATCTTCAGAGAAGATCAAGATTTCATCAAGGTTAACAAACACGAACAGGTTGAGGAAGACTCGTAGCACATCATTGACCAGGGTTTGGAAGACAGCAGTGGCATTGGTGAGGCCAAAAGGCATTACTGTATATTAAAAATGTTCCAAGGGGGATCTTAAATGCTGTCTTCCATTTGCCTTCTGTTCTGGTGCATATGAGGTGATGGGTGTTCTCAGGGCCAGTTTTATCAAGATTTGGGCTGTGTGGAGCTGTTCAAAAACAGAGTCAATCAGCATAAGAAGACATTTATTTCTAAACATATTTTATTCAAACCTTGGTAATTTATTCAGGAATGAAGGTTCTTGTCTTTCTGCTTCAAAAAGAAGAATCCAGCTCCAACTGAGAAGTGCATGGGTTGATGATGCCTGCTGTGAGGAAGTTCTCAGTGTATTGCTTAATTGTTTCCCTTTCAGAACTTGAGAGGTTATTAAAACGGCTGAGGACATTGGGGCTCCAGGTAACAGGTCAGTCACGCGGTCATATAGTTAGTGAAGAAGTAGGGAAAGAACCTTCTTCTTGCTAAAGGCCATGGTAAATAGCTGGAACAATGGAAATGTCACACATTGTGACAGGAGAACTGGATGAAGAGAAGGAGGTTATGGCCTACTACAGACAATTAGTGAGACAAAACTGGCTCCAACTGTCGACTTTTCCTTCTGTCCAACTAATAGATGGATGGTTTTTGGTCAGCCAGGGAAATCCTAGGACCACAGGAGCATGAGTAAAGGAAATTACAAAAAACTCACTCTTCTTCCAGTGATTTTAGTGGATCTGGTGGGTGATGGTTGTCGTGGTAAGCGCTGAAACACTTAAAGGTTTTGAAAGAGGTGTGGTAGGGAGATGAGGCTGGATCACAAGCTAAATATCTATAAAGTTCTGCTATGCCCTAGAATAGCGTTTCTCAACGGGGGCGGTACCGCCCCTGGGGGGCGTTGAGAGGATGACAGGGGGCGCTGGCAGCAATATTTTCAAAAAGGGGGCGTTGATATTCTTTTGGGGGGTGTTTGCTTGAAGGTAAAGTTTACACAAAAGATTCACAACAATATCAGTTTAAACTTTGAACTACTTGCAAAAATATTGTGGCCTAAAACATTAAAACCGGCACAGAACTGCAACGGTATCGATGGTGTTTCTCTTCGGCGCAGCTCTGTGCTGCCTTCAGGAGAACGGGACATCAGATTATCGTTTTTATAATTTGTCCCACATGGCAGTTACTTTGTAAACTTTGAGAAAGGAACGCTC
>NC_051444.1:29757201-29764238 GCF_001649575.2 Kryptolebias marmoratus
GGGGGGTGGGAGGGGGCGGTAAGAGGCCTTGATAATGGATAGGGGGGCGCTGGCCCAAAAAAGGTTGAGAAACACTGCCCTAGAATATACTAATGTCTGTATAGAAAGATTGAGGTTATTTGCACCAGTTACCTCAGAGAGGAGTAAACAGGGAACAGATGACTTTGTGGACTGACCCATCAGTATCTCCAGAGTTATACAAATGGTGGATACATCATTTAAACCAGGGGTCTCCAATCCTGGTCCTCGAGGGCCACTATCCTGCATGTGTTACTAGTTTCCCTGCTCCAACACACCTGATTCAGTGGTTAAATAATCTCTTTGTGTTCTGCAGAAGCCTGTTAATCACCCATTGATTCAAATCAGGTGTGTTGGAGCAGAGAAACAACTAAAACATGCAGGATAGTGGCCCTCGAGGACCAGGATTGGAGACCACTGATTTAAACACTGAAGATTGTGAGCAATGAAATGGTTTGGTTCTCCACAATAAATGCAAAGTCTAGAACTTACTCTGTGTTATCTTTCCTTGGGAGTCAACCGAGTTTGACAAGTCTGCATTGGCTCTGCTTCAGTGGAAATCGATGGGGTTGGTGGTCCTCGTTGAACAACAGGAATGGGATTGACTGTGGATGAGGAAGTGTGAGATCACCTGGATATGTAGTTCTTCTCCTGTTGTCTGTCTTTTAAGTGCAATTAAAGTGCAATCTGACTCACCCTCAAACTGTTCAGGCGAAAAAATGGCAAAGTAAAGAGCCATCGGATGGGAACTTTTTTGTGGTTGTAGGGATGGAGTGATGGGGACCTGGGGAAAAGGTTGCAAAGTGGTTATTTTCTGATCCAAATCAAATAGTAGGTTACCAAACTGTTCCAGTTCTTGATCAGTAGTTTTTTGTTGAACGCTGAGTTTTTCAGAATGGTTTTCTGTCGGCCAAATGTTATTCCTTGAGAAGTGAAGGCAGAATAGAGATTTTTGGCTTCAGAAGAAGCCTGTTTTAAACTGTGGATGGATTGTTCTGTCATGATTAGTTATATTTTTACACTGGGTTTGAGTAGTAGAGCCAAAACAAAATCTAAAATGGAAACATTAATACGTGAAAATAGATTTTTTTGTTTAACTTCTTCATTCTTGCTTTTTTGATAACTCAGAGGATGTTTGAAGGTTCCAGGTAGTCCAGTTGTAGTGATATGTCAAAGTTAGGCTTCCGTAGTTGAGGACAGACTGGGGAGCATGTGCTGTACGTCCTACAGTTGTAGAGTGGCACCAGAAAAATAAAGCTGAGTTCTACAAGCTGCACTACTCGTCCACGTTGGGTTCTTCATTAAAAAGTTAGCTGTTTATGATATGGTGTCAGAAGTGGCCAACAGGACACCTACTGAGTGAGATAGAACGCTTCGACTTCTCCCAGCAGACTGGCCAATATGGTGCCGTCGCTTCAACTGCTTCTGAGTAGCATGAAAGCTGGACAGAGAGAGCGGGGAAGTACAAGTTAACATGCTTATCTATGCCCTGGGAAGAGAGGCAGAGGCGATTTATGACTCTTTTGTGAAAGAGGCGGAAAACGACGAAAAAGCGGCAGATGAAGAAACTGTGGAGACACATCCCGAGCTGGACTACACGACGGTAATGGGGAAATTTAGTGACCATTTTGTGCCTAAAAGGAACATTATTTACGACAGAGCTTGCTTTCATAAGAAAGTGCAGAAAGCCGGAGAGCCAGTCGAAGCATTCGTTAGAAGCTTATACGAACTAGCGCAATACTGTGAGTTTGGGGGCACCAAAGATGAACAGATTCGAGACAGGATTGTGATAGGCATATCGGACCACGATGTTTCCCAAAAATTGCAGCTGGAGGCGGACCTCACGCTTGAACGAGCTATTCAGATAGCACACCAAAGCAAACAAATCAAGCAGCAGAGTGCGAGTTTGCGTATGGAATATGCTGTGGACGGAATGAGTCAAGGGAGACGGCACTTTCACACTAAAAAGAGCAACAATGATGTACAATGGTGGGGAAGACCAGAGCTCGGTGAGTCCAAATATCCCCTCACATGCTCTCGCTGTAATAGACAACATGGGAAAACGCAGCCATGCCCAGCTAAGAACAAGAGGTGTCTGAAATGTAATAAAACTGGACATTTTGAAGTAGTCTGTAAAACAAAAATGCTGAAAGAGGTGATAGTGGTTTCTGACAATTCAGCCGAGGGGGACCACATGTTTTTTCTTGGAGCAGTAACTAATACTAAGCCAGCTATAATTGAGCAGACAGATTCAGAAAATGAGTGGCTTGTAGAGTTACCTGTAAATGGCTGTTCTGTCAGATTTAAAATCGACACAGGTGCAGACATTATGATGATGTCGCTGACTGCAGTTAACAGACTGCGAAAGAGCCCAAGATTGGTCACAACAAGTAAAATGCCACGGGTCACCAGCCCTGGAGGTGAAGTCCACTGTGTGGGCAAGTTTCTGGCTACAAGTCAGTTTAAAGGACAGAAATACCGGTTCTGGGTTACTGTCATAAAGGGACCCTATGCTCACAACCTGTTGGGAGGTTGGGTTGCTAGGAGGATGGGTTTGGTCAGAAGGATCAACAGCAAAAACACAGACCTCCTAGGGGACGTCTTTGGGGAAATCGGCCTGCTTAAGTGTGACCCTGTCAAAATAGAACTGAAAGCCGATGCAGAGCCCTACAGCCTGACAACACCACTCTGTGTCCCATTTCCTCTCCTTTCGAAGATTGAAACAGAACTGAAGTGTATTCTAGAATTGGGCATCATAGTAGAGGTTACTGAGTCCACTGATTGGTGCACCCCAATGGTTCCCGTTGAAAAGAAAAACCGAGATCAAGTAAGAGTATGCGTGGATCTGAAACGCTTAAACAAAAAACGAGAGCGCTACATCTTACCAACTTTGGAAGACATTGCTCCAAAGCTGGCGGGGGCTAAGGTGTTTTCCACCTTAGATGCCTCATGTGGATTTTAGCAGATCCCTCTGGATGCAAAAAGCAGAAGACTGACAACATTCATAACCCCCATCAGTAGATTCTGCTTCAGATGACTGCCATTTGGAATCACGTCAGCTCCAGAAATTTTTCAAAGACAGTTATCCACACTGCTAAATGACCATGATGGTGTTGTTGTAGTGATGGATGACATTCTCGTTTATGGGCAAACTAAGGAGGAATGCGACAACCACCTGAATGCAGTTCTGAAGACCATTAAGGTTAGTGGCTTGAAGCTAAACAAAGCAAAGTGTCATTTCAACAAATCAGAAACGCGGTACTAGACACGACCAAGGTGAGAGCCATCATACAGATGCAGAGCCCCACAAATGTGGAGGAGCTCCGTCAGATTCTGGGTTTGATTAACTACGTGGGGAGATTCTTGCCAGGCCTCTCCACCAAGCTACACCTCATCACCAGTCTGTTGAAGAGAGAGAACAAGTGGGTATGGGACGACACACAAGAGCAGGCGTTCATTGCTGTTAAAGCATGCTTGTGTCAGCCCCAGCTCTTACATATTATGATGGTAAATGGTAAGTGGCTTGCACTTATATAGCGCTTAATCTAGTCCAAGGACCCCAAAGTGCTTTACACTACAATCATTCACACACTGATGGTGGTAAGCTACATTGTAGCCACAGCTGTCCTTGGGCAGGCTGACAGAGGTGAGGCTGCCATCACACCGGCGCCACCGAGCCCTCTGACCATCATCAGTAGGCAAGGCGGGTGAAGTGTCTTGCCCAAGGACACAACGGCTGAGACAGCCGGAGCAGGGGCTCGAACCAGCAACCCTCCAATTACAGGACAAACGCCTACCTCCTGAGCCACTGCCGCCCCAAATAAGAAAACTGTCATCGGCGCAGATGCAAACAGCTACGGCTTAGGGGCAGCTCTACTACAGGAACATGAGGACGGCTTAAAACCAGTGGCATTCTGCTCCTGCACGCTGTCGGATGCCGAGAGGAGATACTCTCAAATCGAGAAAGAGTGTTTTGCGGGTGTGTGGGCTTGTGAGCGATTTTCATGCTATGTTCAGGGAATGGACAGTTTCCTTCTGCAAACAGACCACAAACCACTTGTGCCACTCATAAATACTTATGACCTGGACAAAGCCCCTCCAAGGGGCCAGAGACTACTGATGCGCCTTCTAAGGTTCAATGTGGAAGCAGAACACGTCCCTGGCAAGCAGTTGGTGGTGGCCGACACGCTATCCAGGAGGCTGCAGAGAGATGTGAGTGATGAGACCACACATCATGTAGTACAAGCCCATGTTGAGTCAATTGTAGCAAATACACCTGTCTCATCCCAAAGACTCTGTAAGATCCGTGTGGCCACACAGCACAATCACGAACTGCAGCAGATTACAAGTTTCATCAGGAACGGATGGCCGCCCAAAACAGTGATGAACCCATCTCTTCATCGTTATTATTCTGCAAGAGCACATCTCTCAGAAACAGATGGATTGGTGTTATATCAGGACCGACTGGTCATTCCTGCTGCACAGAGGGCTGAGGTGCTATCAGATCTACATAAAGGACACCAGGGACTAACACGGTGCTGGCACGTACTAGGATGGCAGTGTGGTGGTCGAGCATCAGTGCTGAGATTAAACAAACGGTGTCATCATGCAAATTCTGCATAGAAATTAAACCAACCCAGAGGCGTGAACCTCTCCTGACTTCAACCCTACCAGAGGGCCCCTGGCAGCTCATTGCTGCTGACCAGTGTTAGTTTGAGAGATGGAATTATCTCATCGTAACCGACTATTACGCCAGAGATATTGAAATAGCTTGCCTGTCTTCCATATCTAGTCGTGATGTCATTAGTCGACTCAAGGGCATGTTCGTGAGGTGGGAAATTCCACTGGAACTGGTCGGTGATAATGCCACTCAGTTCACATCTACTGAGTTCCAGGACTTCACCAGAGAGTATGAATTTGTGCACACGACCTCCAGCTCCCATTACCATCAAGTGAACGGTGCTGCTGAATGAGCGGTTCAGACTGCTAAGAACATCTTGAAGCAGCCTGACCCCCATTTGGCCCTGGTGTGCTACAGGGCAACCCCTAGTACTGCTAGCACTACTTATGACTGGAAGAGAGATTAGAACTACACGTCTGATGCTGGAGAGCAAGTTGCAAGCTGCTCTGGTGGACAGAGAACTAGTACATCAAAAGGACAATCAGACAAAGTCAGCGTATCGTTTTTTCCATGACCGCCATCATTCAGCACAACCACTTCCCTCACTACAACCAGGAAAGGACGTCAGGATAAAACTGGATGGTGAAAAAGGTTGGAAAACCCCAGCTAAGATTATTGCCAAATGCAAAGAGCTATGGTCTTACATGGTGGAAACAGAGAATGGAGCTGTGCTACGACGGAATGGGAGACACCTACAAGCCGTCCCACAGCCCACCGTTCAACCAGATCAGTTGCAGCCACCTGATTCCCCAGTGGAACTGACCAGTAGCTTTCCAGCTGAGGACAGTTCCAACTCCACGGTAAGAAGTCCTGTGCCCAGAGGTGGAGCATTCTCCTCCACTTGAAGGTTCACAGGTTACATCCAGGGGAAGAGTAGTCAGAATTCCTCTGAGATATAGAGACACTTAGTGACTCAAGGTCCTCTACTTCATATGTTATAGATGTTGGAGTTACCAGCAGTCTACTAAAAGTAAATAAAACTTTCTAAGTTTGTTTTGTAGGATTGATAGGAACAGCAACTGCTGAGGGCAGAATAATCCCTATGTTGCTGCGGACTGAGGGCAGTCTACCCCAATGTCCTAGTGTTCAGAGATGCTATTTTCTAACCTGTTAAATATTTCTGTCAAGTAACCATGTAAGGTTAAACATGCGGGAAGGAGGAGATGTAGTGATATGTCACAGTTAGGCTTCCATAGTCGAGGACAGACTGGGGAGCATGCACTGTATGTCCTACAGTTGTAAAGTGGCACCAGAAAAATAAAGTTGAGTTCTACAAGCTGCACAACTCGTCCATGTTGGGTTCTTCATTAAAAAGCTAGCTGTTTATGACACCAGTGTAGGTAAGTGTAGTTTACAAAATGAGTTGAAACTCCACTCGGAGGTGATCACAAGGGATCTTGACTTGAAGCTAGTTCGACAGGGACACAGAGGAACAGTCAGATTATTCAACAAGGATTTTTTCATAGCTGATATCCACAGGCATCTTCAAAAGCACTCTAAGAATTACAGAGGAGCACATGTAAGAGTAGTAAAAGGTATTTTTCTTCTTTTAGAACACTTATTACAAGTCAAGGTAAAGCATGAGTGATCACCGAGTGATCGTTAATGATCCAGGGATGAGTTGTGACTCAACTTAGCCTTAAATACCCATGCAGCCAGCAAGAATTATGGAAAACAACTGTGCCGGGTGCTGTTAGGAATGGCAGCCTCACCCAATGGGGACGACACCCTCTCAGACTCATCCTGAAAAGTTAACTGTTACTGAAAAGCAGAATAAAATCGAAACCCTGATAAATACAAAAAAACAAACTAAAAATAAAAAAAGGTATTGATCACAACCTTTCTACAGAACTACACATATAAAAGAGCTAAACTGTATGAAGACTAATAAATATTTGTATGCAACCAGCTGTATCTAACTAGATAACTAGTCACACAGAATACAGTATACAAGGTATATTATTGTTGTTTAAACAAAAACTATAGTTGATAATTATTGGTTTATCAGCTTCATGAAGGAATGTGTCATTTCTTAAAGGAAAAAAAGGTTAATTCATTTAAGGATGCATATCATTCACCACCTTGCATATTTAAGTTGAAACAAAGATCTCTCATAATCTGTTAAAATTTGGAGTTGGGAAGAATTTCAGCTACTACTACACAATTGTAGCTCAGTATCTGTATAATTGATACAAAAGCGAATCAGTTATGAATATACAGGTGCTGGTAATAAAATTAGAATATCATGAAAAAGTAGATTGATTTCAGTAATTCCATTTAAAAAGTGAAACTTGTATATTATATTCATACATTACATACAAACTCATATATTTCAAAT
>NC_051444.1:29765509-29780462 GCF_001649575.2 Kryptolebias marmoratus
ATGAATTTGAGATTTTCATTTGTTGTCATTTGTAATCATCAAAATTAAACGAAATAAACATTTGAAATATATGAGTTTGTATGTAATGTATGAATATAATATACAAGTTTCACTTTTTAAATGGAATTACTGAAATCAATCTACTTTTTCATGACATTCTAATTTTATGACCAGCACCTGTACATACAGTGAATACTTTCTCCAAATTTCATTAAAATCCATCCAATGGTATATTATATATTTTCTAAAAGGCACACACACACACAGACAAAAGCAAAAACATTATTACCCGTCTTTCATCTTTTAGCGGAAAGATTCAAATGAATCCATAACCTTAATGTATGATATTAAGATTTGATTTGCTAAAATTAAGGGGTCAGGTCAGCTTTGTGCCATCAAATCAGTGCAGAGTAAGACAAGGCAAATGGAAGTCAGTTTAGAATCAAAACCAACAAATATTGGAAAAAAATAAATAAAATATGCTTTTTATTGTAATGTATAGTGTCCTAACTTATGTTTTCATGCATTATTTATTTTTCCAAAACATTCATGGAGCATACCAAGATTCACGCATATCATCATGTTTTATTCATAATAACGAGCTTCCTCTGAGCACTACACGCTTTTTAAAAAAATATATATTTTAGGTTCAGGTTACTGTCTGTGCAAACAGATGGAAAGCTGGTGGATGAAAATACTCTCATTGATTCACAATCCCATAGAAATTCCTCCGAGCTTCTCCAGCAGTAGAAATTTATTCATCACGTGAGCCCTTCTTCATCTGATTTCAACAGTGAATCTTTTAGTGGAAACTACAGTGGTTTCCAAACCATTGCATTAGATTCATGTTTTCTCTTGAAAATTCTCACTTTATTATTATTCTCATTCATTCCAACACCTTAGCAAATTCTTTACATCCATTCATCCATCCATCCATTCATTTTCTTTACCCACTTTTCCATTCCGGGAGCTAGTGCCTATCTCCAGCGGTCACTGTGCGAGAGGCAGGAACACCCTGGACAGGTTGCAAGTCCATCACAGAAATTCTTTACAATTATTTGTAATTTTATTCTATTTATTGTCCCTTTATTCTTCATTATTGGACTTTTATTAGATTATCTTTTATTACCTCTTTGTTAGGCTTAACTGTAAAACACAACTTCTGTATTTAAAAATGTGCTATAACCTGTTTCTAAATTGATGTAGTCTAAGATCATGGTTCTCAACAGGAAGGAAGTGGATTGTTCCTTCTTGGTCAGGGATGAATCTCTGCCTTAACCCTCCCATGGCCTTCAGGTCTAATTGACCTGAAGTTGCAAGGGCTTCTCTACCTCTCTCTATCGCTCTCTCTTTTGAGGGCTTCAGGAGGGTTAAGTGGATGTGTTTAAGTGTTTTCGGAGTCTTGTTCACAAGTCATGGTTGGATGGAGGTGGATTGATGAATCAGGGCCTTATCTGCAGTAGTATTAGCATTGCTCCAATTTGTCATGGTGAATAAGGAGCCGAGTCTAAAAGTGAGGCTCTTGATGTCTTGGTTTATCTATGATCACAAGATATGGATCGTGCCCAAAAGAACAACCAAAAGAATGACATACCAGATAGAAGTATCTGATATGAGGTTCCTCTGTAGTGTGGCTGGGCTTGGTCTTAGAAATAAGGTGAGGATCTCTGTCATCTAGGGGGAGCTTGGAGTGAAGCAGCAGCTTCTCCACATCAAAAGGACTCAGTCGAGGTGGCTTAGGTGGTTTTGAAAACCTCCCTCTAGAGTTTTTCTGAGCATATTGAACTGAGAGGACACCCCAGGCAGATCTAGAACTTGCTGGAGGAATTTTGTATTCTCTCTACCTGGGAAACACCTTGGAATCCCTGAGGAGGAAGAGCTGGAAAGTGTTGCTGGGGAGAGGGATGTCTGGGTTTCCCTCCTGAAGCTGTTAGATTATATCTATGACCCAACCACAGATAAATGGAAAACAAATGAATGGTTTGTAAAACATCTGATTGGCTGTTTCACTTCAAAATGAAACCTTTGTTAACTTGATTTATGCTGTACTGATACTGGGATTTTGGTATTTTGTGAACTTTTGTATTTCTTCTTTCTTTGCTGTTCTTTTAGCAACATTATTAGATCAAAATTTAACAAAAAAATTGATTGCATTAAAAATTAACAAGCACACTTTATGCAATCTGCAACAGCTAGTGTGAGAACATCTGCTGTGTTATGAAGGGGTTGTTGAAATTTGTAGCAATGACATCCACAAGGCATTTCTATGTCTCTGTTTCTCAATGTAGTGAAACAGTAGCTGTACATTTATGTGCAAAATGTCTTGTTAGCATCAGCACTGTTGCTATCAGTCACTAAAAGCTCAGGTTGCATGATTTTCAAAGGCAAAATGTAAATAAAAAGCAACTGTGACTGTAGTTCAAAAAGCTCAATCCAGTTCCTTTTGGCAAGCCCAGCTCCTTAAACAGAGATAAGGCTGTCAGCTTTATCAAACATCTAAGGGGTAGATTATGTTTTTTAACATTTTGAAGGGATCACAGCTCTTTGCCTATTAACACAAGAGGCAGCCAAGAAGAGTGGAGTCCCATAAGTCTCAAAGGTGGCAGAAATCTCTGCAGTGCCCATTTTATGTCTCAAGGAGCAAAACTCTGATCTCAGGTCAACATAATGAAACAACATCAACAACAACAACAACAAAAAAAAACAAAAAAAGCAGAGAACATCATTAAATGGATCTAAGGATTCATATGGGATATTTATGGGATATGTAAATCAAATAAAATTCTAAAGCTAAAAAGGTTGGATTGAACATTATGTTTTTTAGTGCGTAGCAAGTATTTCAATAGCAAATATACCATCAAGTTAGAACAAAACCCATTTCACGGTTTCTCCCCACACATTTGTTTTGTGCGTTATTTCTGAGGTGTGGGGTGTTCCAATTCCTTTTGTGATGTAGGGAGAGGATGGAGTACTAGGTCCACGTATCTCCTCAAAATGAGGTTTTGGGAGCACTCTTCAGCCAAATATAATTTCCAAGTGTTAGCCCCCATACAAGTACATATTTTCTAATAATCTGAACCCACAAGGGTTAGATATTAAAATATTCATCTACAAAATGGGAAGCCTGAACGCCACGAGTTGCTACCATCATCCTTAGATGTAAATTAAGATTCTGGGCATAGCCTCCTGATATCCTCAGTAGATGCTGGTTCTGGCCTTATACACACCAGGCTTTTGTTAGTAATTAGCACACAGCCACATTACCCCTTACAGCTTTTTTACTCACCGTTTTTTACAGTTCATAGTCAGATCCTTCTATTAGTTCATGCTGATTCATTCATACTTGTCTTTTGGTACTTTCATGACAATATCAGGTTAAGATGTTGTATCGGTTTATATTTAATCTTAAATGTCTCAAATTGGGATTGAGTAAACAACTTTTGATCAAGACATCCAAAATTTGTACTGTAAAATTATTCAAATTTTCTGTGTGTGATTAACATAGGAGCAGAAGCCATTTTGGCAGCCTAATGAATAACAAAGTTTATGTTAAAAGGTAGGAGGCACAATGTAATAAAGAAGTGTCAAACTCTGATCCTCAAGGGCTGCTGTCTTGCAGGTTTTAGCCCCTGTCTGAACACTATTCCAGACATCCAAACAAAACTTTTCTGCTACAATTGCATATCCCCTCTACAGACAAGTGCAGTTTTTGGTGAGAAGAAGAAGAAGAACAAAAACACTTTCCAAAATCGGCATTTTTAAAAGTTTAATTTATGGTAGATTTACTTGGTATGCCTGATATGCCACAACAGGACAAAAAAAATTATGGTAGGTTTGTGTGAGGGCGGCACAGGGGAGCATTGGTCAGTGCTGTTGCCTTACAACAAGAGTTTGTTTGCTCTCCCCGTGCATGCATGGGATTTCTCCAGATACTCTGGTTTGCTCCCACAAACCAAAGACATGCATTAATTGGTAACTCTGAAGTTGTCCAAAGGTGTGAGTGAGAGTGTGAATGGTTGTCTCTTTGTGGCCCTGTGATGGACTGGACACCTGTCCAGGCCTCTCGCACAGCAACTGCTGGAGATAGACACCAGCTCCCTGTGACTCATGAAGGAAAAATAAATGGATGGATGAATTTGCGTGGACTGGAGAAATGGTGCATTTAAAGAAACAATGATGTAACAACCTATGTAAACATAACCATTACAGTATTTTCAATACATTTGTCTTTCTGATCCTGTTGTCATTAAACTTTGATTATGTGCTGAAATGGTTTTTAACAGAGAAAACTGCATTAGGTATTAAAGAAAACACCAACAATAAAAAAGCTACATTTGTTATGCAAAAATCTTTAGCAACGTTAAGCATGTTCTTTGTTTGTACTTTAAAATGTTAATGAGGATGTTCTCACCACCTAGTGGTGTGGCATGGGCATTTCAACATTTTGTTATTACGTGCAGAAGCAAACAAAAATTTAAATGGAAAAAAATATTCATAAAGTGTAGACAGGGTCTTTGTTTTCTTGCTCTAGTGCACCTAATTCAAATGACTGAACTATCACCTTAGAAGGTAATCGAGTTCTGCAAAAACCTGTCCATGACCCATTTGTTTAAATTATTGTTGAAGCAGGGACTCTCTTAAAATATGCAGGATAGTTGGCCCCAAATGCTGAAATTTATCACTGATGGTGTTGTAAATCCCAGATTCTTTGCTTTGAGAACTGGAATTTGACCTAAATAAACTACACTTTGTTTAGGTCGTTTTGTCTTGCTAGCTGTGGTTCCAATCTTCTCAGATTTCAGATGTTTTTTCAGTCTTGTGTTTGCTAAAAGATTTAACCCTTATGGATTTTGTGAGGCAAAGACAGAATTTCCAAATTAGAAAGCAAACTGAATAATCTCAGCCTCTCAGCCCCAGACTTTTGACTCTCAAGTTTGGATATTTTTCTGGCTTGCTAAAACCAACTGATATTTTCCAGCAGAATAATCTGAGAAAAAGCCTCCCCACCTCATTTGCCAAGGAGAAGGGGATGACCAGCGTCGCCACCAGGATGTCCGCTGAAGCCAGAGACACCAGGAAGAGGTTCTGAGGTGCCCTCAGGGCTCGGCTGGTGAAAACAGCAACCACCACCAACACGTTTCCCACCACGGTCCCCAGGATGATGACTGTGACCACCAGCACGATGAACACCGATACAACTTGTGAGTGAGGAGGAAAAGAGGGGGGTCTGGACAAGGAAGAAGATGTCTGGTTGACACTCTCCGCAGAAGAGTTTGGTGGTGAAGTGGATGGAAATGCGGCAGAGACGGGAGTGGATTCATCTGAGAAGTCCATACTGACGTTACAATCCTCGAATATTTGACCTCCAGTTCCTTTGGTGCAGAAAGAGCGTGTTTGTGCCAAGTAAAGTAGAAAAATGACAAAAGGAAAAAAGAAAAAAAAAGCTTAGCAAATTTCTCAAACAGAACATTCAAATATCCTGCAGCTTTCAGAGAATTCCACTTAAAATCATATTTGCTTTCTCAGAATAAAAATCATCAACGCATTTCTCCAGATTCTGCCCCTCAACAGCTTTGGTCAGTGTGTGATCCCACAAAATGAGCTGCCTGATGTCAGTCTTCATGTTGATATACATTCTGTCACTGAATGGAAAAACTGGCTTCATTGACAATAGATTTCAAAAGTCATACCTTGAAATAATCACATCGAAGTCCAGAGGTTGACATCCTGCTTGAAAGCCACAAGACTGGCCTAGTTTTTCCCAATGAGATGAAAAAAGAGACAGAAAAAAGGAAAGCATACGTCTACATGCTCTAGTTGGAGGAAGGACAGAAACCCTATTTGGGATGCATGGTACCCTCATACTGCTGCACTCCAAGAGAGATCAATGCACCGAGGGGGAAGCTTAAAAGTAGATTTGAAATGACCAAAAAGACTGAAGAAGATGAAATTAAAGGGGCAAGGTAATATTAAAAAAACAAAAAGAAAAAGGAAAAGAAAACTGAGATCCTCACTTTGGTTCGAGTTGAAGCTGAGCTGAGTGACACTGCTGCTGCTGCTGCTTCAAATGTTCAGTGATTCTCTGCTGCTGGGAAAGAGAGAGGGAGGAGGAGGAGAAGGTGGAGGAGAGATTAATAGGAGGAGAGATGAAAGGAAAGAGTGAGAGACCTGTGAAAAGCAGATGAAGTGAGGTCTTAGAAGGAGAAGAAACAGACAACTGGTATTTGAGAGTGGAGGGGGAAAGAAAAGACTGGGAATGAAGGAAGTGGGAAGAAGGTGGATGAAGTTGAGAGGACGATGTTTGACAGGAGAGACGGTGGGAGGAGAGAGGGAGAGGAGTGAGGGAGCAAACAAAAACAATGAGAGGAAGAGAAAAACAAAGATGGGAGTGGGGTGATCGGAAGGCAAGGAATAAGAAAAGAAGGAGAAAAGACGAGGGGGGGTAAAGAAGAAAGATGGTGAATGAGAGAGGACGGGATAAAATGGCTTAAAGGGTGACGAATGAATGAGAGGAACAACAGAAATGAAAAAAGGGAAAAAGGATGGAAGAAAAAAATGGAAGAGGAGTGACGGACATGAGGAGAACATCACATAAAAGAAAAAAGAAAAGAAAATGTGATGAGACTGGAGGAGAAAAAGTGGAAATGGGTCATAACAAAACAAACCTGGAAAAGAGGAGAAAATCTGGACAGAGGATGAGGGGATGAATTAGAGCAGGAGGAAGGATAAAAGAGAGATGAGAAGAAGAAAAGATCTGCATAGACGAGGAGAAAAAGGATGGGAAAAGAAAAAAGTGGAGAGAACTGGAGAGGAGGAAAGAGGATGAATAAGCAGAAGATCAGTTGTAGAGAAGAAGAGTGGGAGAAAAAGAAAGGGTGAAATTTGGAGAGAAGTGGATGGAAGCCATTAGAAGAGATTTAGAGGAGGATGAGGAAAAAAGATGGGAATGAAAAGGAAGAAGTGCATTGAGAGAAATAAAATAATGCTCTATATTCAGTTCAAATTGTTAGTGATCTTCAATCAGTTCCCATTTATCAGGAGGTGAGTGGAGCGAGTGTGAGGAGCCTTTTATTTAATCACTCTCTGATGCTCTTAATTTAGCCGCCTGGCACCGAGCGCTGACATGTGGGCAGATCAACCAGAGCGCGAGCTGCCGTTTCTCCTGTTTCTGAATGCAGCTCACAACTGTCACAATCTCACATGGCTTTTATTTCAGAGCTTTCATATCTGCTGGGCGACCTCTCAGGTTAGGCTCCGCAGAGAGCTGAGCGTTGCACAAATTTAGGCGGGCAGGTAATCCCATGGTGCCCCCGCCTGTGGGCATACTTAACAGCAGATTTGTTGATGCATTCAGTTTGTTTTCTCACTCTCACTGACAGGTTAGATCAGCATCAACAAGCCTCCTCGAGGAGAGTTCCCATCAAGCGTGTCTGCAGCCGTTTATTCCCACTAACAAGCCTCAAGGGCTGCAGGTCAGTGAGGATGATACCTCTTGATGCTGGGAAATTAAATGTTATGACCCAGGACTACTTGGAAAGTTTTATAAAAAAAAATGGTGAAGGCTGTGGGAAAATCAAATCAGTGTCTCTTGTAGAGTCCGTCCATCCATCTGTCTGCCCCGGGATCTCCTCCCACTTTGAAATGCCCTGGAAAACTTCCAGAGGGATGTGCCCAGGAGACATCAGCTGCCCAAACCACCTCAGCTGACTCCTTTTAATGTAGGGGAGTAACATCTCTACACTGAGCTCCCTAGATGATGGAGCTCCACACTTTATCTCTGAGCATGGCCACCTTACAGATGAAGTTTATTTCAGCCACATGTACCCAGAAAATTGTTCTTTTAGTTTTGATCTTTGCTTCCTGAGCCCTGTGTGACACTACAAAGCGCGACTATAACTGAGCCCTAATGCTGCAAGCTGTGCGGCTTTGTAGTTTACCAAAGTTGTACTAAAACATTAAGACTTTTTACATATATAAGGTGCTCTGGATTATAAGGATTATTATCCGGATTATAACCACTGTCGTCTTTTGAGAAAACTGAAGGCTTTTAAGTGCGCCTTATAGTCCGGAAAATACGGTAAGTAACTCAGTGTAGCATTCCTCTTTGTGGTTAACCAAATTTTTCAATCAATCAATCAATCAATCAAATTTTATTTGTATAGCACATTTCAGCAGCAAGGCATTTCAAGGTGCTTTACATAATTAAAACAAAAAAAAACTAAATCAAAACAGCATGTGACATTGAATGAACAGTAAGAAAGAGAAAAACATTGAAGACATCAAAAACCCGCACTCTAACCCTAATTTAGCCATAAGCAACTCTAAACAGGTGGGTTTTAAGTTGAGATTTAAAGGCACCCAGTGTTTCAGCTGTTTTACAGTTTTCTGGAAGTTTGTTCCAAATTTGTGGTGCATAGAAACTGAATGCAAAGTTACTGTGCATATCATCAATTTTCTCCTTTGTAATTAATCTGTTTATTATTGTTTAGGCTTTTAGATCCCGTGGCCGTTTGGTCATATAATTGAGCTGAAAAGCCACCTTACCTTTTCACTGGCTGCGGCTCTGTTACTACCTTGGTTGGCAACACAAAGGAACAACAGCAGCAGGTTGGCTTCGAGAGTGTTGTGAACCGGAGACAAATTCCTCGTGTGTGCCTACACACCTGGCAATAAATCTGATTCTGATTCTGATTCTTCCCACCCCCATACCCATTCAGAAATCACAGCTATGATGGCCAGAAGGCATCTATGTTCCAGCTTGTATTGTTTTGTGAAAGTGCCTAGAGATAGTGGAAATTATTCAATTGAGGAAGAGAAATTGTTAGCTGCCTGGCGCCAGAGGGCGCAGTCCACCTTTTTTTCAGTTGAGAGCCATAGTCTCAGACTTATACGATCTCACTCTTATCCCTGAGCTGTGAACTGCCGCAGTGCATGTTGAAGGTCATGGCCTTAAAATACCAACAGAACCACATCATCTGCAAAAAGTGGAGACGAGACCCTGAGGTTCCCAAACCAGACACCCTCCTTTCCATAGCTGCACTGTGAGATCCTCTCTATGAACATGTAGAGGGGTGAAAAATGAGCTCTTAGTAAATTAAAACAATAATTAAGAAAATAGGCACCCCAACATAATTTTTATTTTTGTATTTTGTATTTCTCATGGTAGTGTCAATTTAGATTGTCCGATGCAATTCCGCACACAACCGCTAGGGGCGCTGCCGCGTTAGTGGCACAGAAAAGATTGAGCACACAAGAAGAATAAATCTTCCAGTTGAATGAGAAGGAAGCTCAACGTGTGTGTCTCGTCTTTCCTGTTCCACAGGTCAGCAAAAATGTGTTTTTCTGAATATATATATGTTTCTTGGAAGAGTTGAGGAGGTCCTTGGGTCAGCTGTCGACTAATGAGTCGCAAAGTTCGTCTTGTAATCGTTGTGTACGAGGGCGGGACTTGTTCTGGGGGCTGGTTGGAGCTAATGCTAGCGGGCCTGTGCACGTGTGTGTGAGCTAGCTGAGGAGCTAGCTGACGGACAGCAGAGTTCATTTGAGCTTGTGTTAGGCACTTTTTGAGAGAGTTCTCACTCAAGGGACATTGTTCTGGTTTCTCTATTTTATAGATGTGATGTTTTTTATTTTTATTTTATTTTATGGGTTTGTTGAAAAACCTGATAAATCATATCCGTGTGAGGCTGAGCGCCGAGGCACAGTGTTGAAGAGGCATTGCGTTTTTTTTTCAGTTTATATTGAAAGAGTGATTGTTTGGTTTAAAGTTATATTAGTCATTTCCGATGTACTGAAGTTAATAGTTCTCTACTGAAGTATGTGATACCTGAAGCATGTTGCATATGAAGTATGTTTATAACACAAGAAGAATAAATCTTCCAGTTGAATGAGAAGGAAGCTCAACGTGTGTGTCTCGTCTTTCCTGTTCCACAGCATCACACGTTGAGGGAAGATCATCTAACACATTACCCTCAGCCATCCTAGGTTGCAGGGTAACAAACACAACAAAATAGGATTGAAGAGCAAGGACAACCTTGGTGGAGTCCAACCTGCACCAGAAATGAGCTGGACTTTGTGCTCTTACTTTTTTCCTGCTAGCTGCTAGAAGTGGCCCTGGCACCCCGCACTCCTGCAGCATCTACCACTGAATGCTTTTAGGAAGACTTTAGTAACGAACTGTCTGCAGTATCTAACTTAGGTTTAGAAGTAAATATTGTTTTTGAAAGTCTTCTTTCAATTCAGCAAAAATCCATTGAGCACTTCTTGTAAATATAAGCCATGTCTCATAGAAAAACAAAAAACAATTGTATTCTTGAAGGAAACCAGAAAATCTGTATTTTGTTTCACCATCCAGCACAGCTTTCAAAGTAATCTTTTTCATTAGCGGGTCAGTTCAAAAAAAAGTTAAAAAACAAAAACAACTGGACTTCTATTCTGTAGCTGAAGACGTTTCGCTTCTCATCCGAGGAGCTTTCTCAATTCAGAAATAGAGAGTGTGGAGTTGAGCTTTTAAAGCTGAGATGTGATGTAAGCTTTAAAAGCTCAACTCCACACTCTCTATTTCTGAATTGAGAAAGCTCCTCGGATGAGAAGCGAAACGTCTTCAGCTACAGAATAGAAGTCCAGTTGTTTTTGTTTTTTAACTTTTTTTTGAATTTACCATGGCCTGGATGACTGAGTATCTACACCAGCATATTAGCGGGTCAGGTTTTGAGTATGTAGTTAAGAGGGCAGTAATGGACAGCCAGTAGTCAGAAAAATAGTATTTTGATATTTTTTCATTGTCTGTTTCAAATCAATTTATGATGTTGTTCTAACAGAAGTTTTCAGTGACTATCTGTAACCATGCAGACAGAAGTGTGTAAAAAAATGGCATAAAAAACAATACTTCTTTCAAAATGTAAGTAATCCAAATTAAACTTTGTTTTTCCGAATTGAGGTAATTCAAAGAGCAGTTGATGTCAGAAATCAAAATTTATGATAAACATTTGCAATTTTTTTATCATTTAGACAGTCTTGGTGGTATTTTATTCTTAATTTAATATTTCAGTGAAACAAGTTAAACTACATCTTGTTTCATGCTTTCTTCTCCCAAGAAATGATAAATTCACAGGAATACATTATCTTTATTACTATTTGAATATATTACACAGATTAAATAATTTACATGGTGAAGTTATAACAGCAATATTGGTGACTGAAAAGCAAGCAAAAAAAAAGAGCTCTGATATGTTCAGCTGACAGCTGGCGAGCGGAGCAGGCATGTCCGAAAGTGTCAAAACAATATTGCGTTTCACGTTTTGGTACTTCCTGTTTCAGGCATTAAAAATTTGCATATTAGCTAAACATTTAGTTCCAAGATTTAGATTTAGATATAACATTTAGGATTTAGATTTAACATGTAACATTTAGATTTAACATATAACATTTAGATATAACATTTAGGATTTAGATTTAACATATAACATTTAGATATAACATATAACATTTAGATATAACATATAATATTTAGATTTAACATATAATATTTAGATTTAACATTTAGCATTTAGATTTTTATTTAGCATTTAGCTGTAACAATTACATGTAACTAGCTAAATGTTGTAAAAAAGTGACATCAGAAAATCAACACTACATTTTTAAACAGTGTTTGAAGCTAAATGTGACAAAATTTAGGCATAAATTTTGAGCACAAGCTCCTTTACAAACGGCACCCCATAGTTAGCATTTACTATTGGCAGTACCTCTGATTGCAAAATATATTATGAAACACTGGATTGATTTTAATGAAACTCTCATAAAGTAATCTTTAGATGTACATCGGAAGTTGATTAACTATTGGAGTCTGTCTAATTCAGTATGGCCGCCACAGCTAATTGACATTAGCCTACACAAAAATGACTATAATTCATTCCATTCATAATGTCATTTACAAGGTTTGACCAAAACAGCTACAACAACGTCATTTTTCAACATGAGATGATTTTAGTTTAAAACTCTTGCATGGACCCTCCTGAGGTATTTTGTTCCAGTCTTTGTCAAAACCCTGTAAAAACTAAACATGCTGGAACATATTTTTAGATGCGGTAAAACTTCCCTCTAAGGATACTATTATCTCTGAAGTTCAGGGCCGAGTGTCCAAGACTGACCCAAGTTTCAGCTCAGCTGTGAAGCTGCTCTAACACAGAAACAGGAGCTGAAGAAAAAAGGGAGTTTTATCATTCATCACTAAAGGCAAAGGCTTTCATAAATAATAATATTTTGGCCCATGTGTGTGCTTGTTTGTTTATCACTAATGTTATCAAAATATCTTATAAATCACCAAACAGATTTTGATAAAACTTTCATAAAGTAATTATTAGCAGAACATCCACAACTTATTAACTGTTGGAGTCAATCAAATTTAAGATGGTCCCCACAATAGAGCAGTCTTGGCAAATACAAAAATAGTTATTGAGCTAAAATTTGCTGTGGTAGTAGCTGAGAGTTATTCAAAATACATACTCTGAATGCTAACAGATCACATGAGAGATTGCAAGCTTGCATGAGATTATGCATAATGTTGTTTTCAAGGTTTGACCAAAATGGTTCTGACTCATTTCTCATCATAAGATGATCTAAATTTAAAACTCTTTAATACTACTTTAATTTTGTGTCTGTTTTCAGCAGCTGATAACTCCAGTATTTTAGCTGTCATCAGACGACTGTGTGTAAGGCTGTCTGTTTAAGGTGACAGAGCTTTGTGTCACTCAATGTGTCTCACTCATGTGTTCCTAATAGCTTTTGGACCAATCAACCGAGAACAATCTATTGGACTTCGAAACGCACACACTTTACCTCATGAATAATTTATAAAATAATTTTAGGTTCTAATGAGATTTGTTTTCCATCTCCAGGGTTTTCCTTTGTATTGTGGGCTTAATATTGCTAAATGACACATTACTCTGATTTATTATCCATGATCACCTTATTAAGGTGAATGTTACAGCAAATAATTGCCTTCTTACACAAGCAGCAGACAACAAAAGCATTCATTCAGAGGCTGTTTTTGGACACAGGATCAATCCTAATCCAATAATCTCTCTCTCCTGTTTCTGTTTGATTCTTTGGCTGTTTGCTGTCACGTTATTCTTGTGCTCGAAGCTGATAAATATATTTGTGACCTGCCACTGAAAGGCGAAGGTAGACAATTACGTTTTTGTGTGTGCTTGTTCATTAGCAAAATATCTCATGAACAACTAAACAGTTTTCAATGAAACTCTTAGAAAATAATCACTGGATAAACATCTACAACTGATTAACTTTTGCAGTCAACCTAATTCAAGATGGCCGACACAGCTAACCAAACTTAGCAAACATATAAATGGTTGTAATTTAGTCAGCCTTACAGATATTGAGCTAACATTTGATGTGGCAGAAGCTTTGAGCCATTTCCAATACATACAGTAATCTGAGCTTTACACATTGCACACATCAATGGTTAGTGTTGAGGTATCTGGGCTAAATCTGTACTGTGTTGCAATGGGGCCTGACTTCCAAGTTGAGAGCATTGTCTTCAGGTTCCATCCCTTTTTGGGATTGTGGACTGTGCACTCCTAAGCTCACGGTTGTTGAAAGCAACTGCACAAAGACAAATATACGAAAGAGGAGATTCAAGAAATAAAACGGAGGAAAGGAAAAGAAAATCAATCCTCAACAAAACTTCTGGAATTCTTCTTTCTTCCTGCTGTTAACTATATGTCTAGCAATACATAGCTGAAGTTGTACTGCAAGAGCAGAATAGTAAGAAGATGGTAATACTCCAAGTTCAATTTTGAAGCAATTCCCTCTATACACTGATTCATTGTTGCTCAGGCACCAATCTCCAAACAGTCGATATGGAGAAACATAGTAAAACAGAAGATGGAAATCAGTCTTTGAGGACAAGATCCATCACCCAGTCAAGCACCAGATCATCTACAACTAGCTCGGCTGCGCTCAGAGCTCGAGCAAAAGCTGAAGCTGCTCGCACACAAGCTTTATTTGCTAAAAAAGAAGGAGAGATGATGGTGGAAGAAGCAACGTTAAAAGCAAAAATGCACATTTTAAAGATGGGAAAAGATGCAGCTACAGCCAGTGCAGAAGGGGCAGTATTTATAGCTGCAGAAGAAGATGCAGAGAGAAATTCTCGTCATAGCATCAACTTACCAATCATGCCATCTAGTGCCATACAACGAACGAGTGAGTACATTTTACAGCACAGCCATGCATCATCAGAACACTCTTCTAAGTCAATACGGCCTGAAATGGAGAAGGTTGAAAAGGAGATGAGTATCCTAAGAATCAACAACGAAGAAGATATTTGCCCACAAGAGAATACCAGCCTTCAACCCACAGAGCAAATTACACAATATACGCCAGAGAACCAAGCACCTACTAAGAAACAGAGCCAAATACCTCTGAATCCATCCATAAATCCAGTTTATCAAGAACAACCTGTGTGACAAAACAGGCACCCAAACCACCCTTTTATGCAACCAACATCCTCATCGGACGTCACAAAGTACCTAATGAGGAAAGAATTGGTCACATCAGGTTTGATGGAGTTTGATGACAGTGCAGAGAGTTATTGGGCGTGGAAGGCATCATTTCAAGGTGTTATTGATGAACTTAATTTAACTCCAAGAGAAGAGTTAGATCTTTTAACAAAATAGCTTGGGCCAACTTCTAAAGAACAAGCTAAAAGAATTCGAGCCATACACAACCACAACATGATTGAAGAGCTAAACATGGTCTGGCAAAGACTGGAAGTAACATATGGAACCCCACACAGCAAATTCAAAAGTGTTAAATGTTTTGGTGTTAGCAGACTTTGTGCAAAAGCAGAGTTAATTTTACACTTATAGAGTCACATTCTGTTTATGTAACTCTGGGATGTATATTATTAGTAGTTAAAATCCAGTGTTAAAACAAA
>NC_051444.1:29781719-29787324 GCF_001649575.2 Kryptolebias marmoratus
AAATAAATTTGAGAAAATCATTGCCTCTTTATTAAATGTTTATTTTACAAAGAATTTTTAAAAGTTCAAAACAATAAAGTACCTATTTAATATTAATTACAAATAACTCTTAAGAAGTTAAAAGAAGTACTCTGTGAGAGTTAATATTAAATTCTAACACTGAATTAGTGTTAGTAAGTGTTAAATTATTAACTCCAGCAGATTTGATATTTGACACTTTATAAGAGTTAGGGTACCAACTCTCCAAAAAGAGTTAAATTAACACTTTCTGGTGTGGACCCATATAGACACTTTAAAAGTGTTGAAATCAAAACTGACAGTGTTAATCTGGGCCTCCTGGATTTGCTGTGCAGAAGCTGTGGAACATTCACTCCTGAAAAGAGTGGAGGATTTCCCCAGAATCTCAAACAAAGACAATGCGAGATTGAGAGAACTCGGAGACCTCATGCTGGAACTGGAGTACGAAAAAAAAGGAGGATACGTTCCTGGGTTGGCGTATTTAGATACGTTGCGTGGGGTGATTACTATATTAGAAAAACTCCCTCAGTTAGTCTCCAAGAAAAATGGATTTCTCAAGGATCGAAGTACAAAGAACAGTACCATGTACCCTATCCACCATTCACCTTCTTCTCACACGCTCTGAAGCAAAGATCAGGAACGACCCTAGCTTCATCCTACATCAAGAGCAACTAAGAACTAACAAAACTGAGAGACTCACAAGGTACAACAACAAAGTGCCGATCTCTGTCAAGAAAACTGGAGTGTTCTTCTCTGAACATGTGGGAACCCCTGCAAATGAAGCTGAAAAGGGAGCTATAGATCCAGAGCGACAGTGTCCCATACATAACAAACAACATGCACTGAGAAAATGCTGTGCCTTCTGCAGCAAACACTTAGAAGAACGTAAAGCCTTTCTCAAAGAAAAGAACATCTGCTTCAGGTGCTGCGGTTCAACTAGGCACAGAGTGAAAGATTGCGATAAGGAAATATCATGCAAGGAATGTGGTAGCAAAATCCACACTTCAGCTTTACACCCAGGCCCTGCACCTTGGATTTCTGAAGATCCTACAGACCAAGGTGAGGAGGAAACCAAAGATTCTCCTCTAAGAACTCTCCTTTCAGTGACATTGAAATGCACTGAGATTTGCGGAGAAAACACTAGTGCCAAATCTTGCTGCAAAATATGTCTCATTAAGGTTTACCCCGAAGATCATCCAGGAAAGGTACTACAGATATATGTAGTGTTAGACGAACAAAGTAATCGTTCACTAGCACGACCTGAGTTTTTCGATTACTTCAACCTGCATGAAAAGTCATTTCCCTACACATTAAAAACTTGCTTGGGCGTGATGGAGACATCAGGGAAGAGGGCATCAAACTTTGTGGTGGAATCTTATGATGGAAAGGTCAAAACCAAGCTCCCAACCCTCATAGAGTGTGAAATGATTCCTGACAACCGCTCTGAAATCCCCACACCTGATGTAGCTCAACATTACCCTCACCTGAAACCCTTAGCAAACAAGATCCCACCTCTCGATGGAAACATGCAGATCCTCATCCTGTTAGGAAGAGACATTTTAAGGGTACACAAGGTGAGGCAGCAGTACATTGGAGAAAATGATGAAAGGTGGTATTTACCTCTGTTTGGAGTTTACCATCCTCAAAAATCGAACCAAATAAGTGTTGTCTTTGATTCGAGCGCCAAACATGATGGGGTATCATTAAACGATGTGTTGCTCAGTGGACCAGACTTAAACAATACCCTGTTGGGAGTCATGATGCGCTTCAGGAAAGAGAGCATCGTGGTCACTGCTGACATTCAACAGATGTTTTACGCATTTGTTGTCCGAGAAGATCACGGGAATTATCTGCGGTTCCTTTGGTTTAAAGACAATGACTTAAATAGCGACATCACAGAATTTCGGATGAAAGTGCATGTATTTGGTAACAGCCCCTCACCATCAGTCGCTATTTATGGCTTAAAAAGAGCGGCAAAGGAACACCAAGAAAAATACGGTACAGACAGTATGGAGTTCGTTATGCAAAACTTCTATGTGGATGATGGGTGGACATCAGTTCCGACAGAAGAAGAAGCTATTGATCTTCTAAAAAGGACTCAAAAGATGTTAGCGGAATCCAATCTAAAACTACACAAAATCGCTTCCAATAGTAGCAAGGTGATGGAAGCGTTCAACTCAGAGGACCTAGCAAAGGATTTAAAGAACCTTGACTTTGGAGCAGATCCTCTCCCTCCTCAACGCAGTCTAGGACTAATTTGGAAGCTAGAGAATGATAGTTTTGGTTTCCAAGTATCCCTTGAAGAGAAACCTTTCACAAAAAGAGGAATGTTGTCGACAGTTCAGAGCCTCTATGACCCTTTGGACTTTGTGAGTCCCATCACAGTGTAAGGCAAAGCTTTGATCAGACAACAGTCATCCAAAGAATATGACTGGGATGATCCTTTACCACCAGATAAACAAATCTCCTGGAGCTTATGGAAGGAGTCTCTCATGGAAGTAGAGAAACTAAATATAAAGAGAAGATATGTACCAGTCCCTCTTGCCTCATCTCAAAATCAACAACTCTGTGTCTTCTCAGACGCTTCAGTTCAAGCTATAGCTGCTGTAGCCTACCTTTATGTAACAGACAAAGAAAACCAGAATCATGTGGGTTTCATCATGAGCAAAGCAAAGTTGGCACCTCATCCAGAACACACTGTTCCACGTTTGGAGTTGTGCGCAGCTGTTTTGGCTGTGGACATGGCGGACACTATCTGCAATGAGATGGACATTAAGAAGCATAAGGTGAGATTTTTTACTGATAGCAGGATTGTTCTGGGCTACATTCATAACACCACAAGATGATTCCATGTGCATGTCGCCAACCGAGTCAACCGCATCAGGAAATCAAATCTTCCACAACAATGGCAGTATGTTGCAACTGAACGAAACCCAGCAGATCACGTCACCAGACCTGTGTCGGTGAACTCTCTCGAGTCTTCTAACTGGTTTTCAGGACCAGAATTTCTTAAAAACACCAGTGAGGCTTCACAAAGTATTGGGTTTGATCTTGTTGATCCTGAATCGGATGCAGAAGTTCAACCACTAGTTGTTGTCAACAAAAATAAAATCACAGAAGAGCAGCTTAGTTCGACACGCTTTGAACAATTTTCTAGTTGGAAGAGACTACTACAAGCCATCACAAAACTCATTCAAGTCACACGAAGGTTTGCTAAAACCCACAAAACAGATCCTGTCGACTCACAATGGCAAGCTAAAGTAGTCATCATTCGTTGTGTACAACGCAAATCCTTTAAGGAAGAGTTATGCAGTTTGAGCGATAGGGTTCCACTCTCGAAACAGAGCCCTCTGAGAAAACTAAACCCCTTCATTGATGAGGATGGACTCTTACGGATTGGAGGACGTCTTATGAACGCAGAATTGACAAGAGATGAAAAGCATCCTCTTATACTACCTAACTCCATCACATAACAACTCTAATGGTGAGACACTATCATGAAGAAGCTTTCCACCAAGGTCGTCATTTAACCGTGGGAGCCATCCGGTCAGCAGAAGTATGTATAGTGGAAGGCAAACGGTTGGTGTCTAGTATCGTACACAAATGTGTGACATGCAAGAAAGTGAGAGTAAGACTGATGGAGCAGAAAATGGCACCTCTGCCAGTTGACAGACTCACTTGGGATCCTCCTTTTACTCATGTGGGGCTAGATGTATTTGGACCATGGAACAATGTCACTCGCCGCACTCGAGGAAGTTGTGCAGAAAGCAAGCGATGGGCAGTCTTATTCACGTGCATGAGTACGAGGGCAGTGCATATTGAAGTAATAGAATCTAGGTCTGCGTCAAGCTTCATAAATGCGCTCTGGAGATTTTTTGCAATCTGTGGACCATCGAACAGTTCTGATCAGACAGAGGAACAAATTTCATTGGTGCATGCAAAGAGTTAAAATTTTTCTCCAGTGATCAGGATCTGACAAGTTACATAGACGATCAAGGCTGTTCATGGACTTTCAATGCTCCACATTCGTCCTATATGGGAGGTTGTTGGGAAAGGATGATAGGAGTGGCACGTCGAATTCCGGAAGGAATGTTACGGAAGTCTGACCGTCTCACACATGAGGTGCTAGTAACCTTTATGGCAGAAGTAATGGCTATTCTCAACTCCAGGCCATTGACTTTACTTTCTACAGATCCCGACAATCCCACTGTTTTGACTCCAGCGATGATTTTAACTCAAAAGATGATTCCAGTCACAGCTGCTCCACTAGACTTCTTTCACAAGGATCTTCACAGAACTCAGTAGAAACAAATGCAATGCTTGGCTGAAGCCTTCTGGAAACGATGGAGACAGGAGTATCTGGCATCACTTTAGAAATGTCACAAGTGGATCGATGACAAACCAGACATTCAAGTGGGCGATGTAGTCCTGATGAAAGACACTCAAGCTAAGAGGAATGAGTGGCCAGTTGGTCTGGTCATAAAGACAATACCAAGCAAAGACAACAAAGTTCGCAAGATTGAAGTCAAAGTTGTGAGAGGAGGTACTCTGAAGACCTACATCAGGCCAATCTCGGAGGTTGTTTTTCTTATGTCTAAAGACTCTTAAAGACATAAAACATTTTGATGAGTCATGTTAATGTTTATAGAATTTGTTTAGTTAAACATCATGTAATCTAGTTAATTGTCTGAGTAATTAAAATGTTATTGTGGTATAAAAAATATACCAGGCGAGGAGTGTGCCGCCTAGCGGTAATGGTAATAATTTCCGAGGGATCTAAAAGATAATAGTGGTTCCTAGTCGTACATGTTTAAGAGATGGACCAGTCAGAGCACCAGCACGGGGATCAGATACGAGGCTGCTTCATTACGAACCTTGGTTAAGTCTTCGTCTGTGACAGGAATTAGTTGGCGGACCCGGTAGTTCAGCCACAACACAGTGAAAGTGAAAGATTAACACGTCTTTATTTACTGACAACCTGAGAGCGACAAGTAGCCGCAGGGTCCCCGGTCGTCGTTCTGGGGAGAGAAAGGACAAATCAGAAATCCGTACATGAACTAGGAAGTAATTACAAGAAGCGGGAGTTCCACTAACCTGGGAGGAGGCAAGGTGAGGGTAAAGCGAAGAGGTGAATCCGAGAAACGTGAAGAGGGTCAAAACATGAGCAGACTGTCCGAAGATGCTGGAGAATTACTCGCTGGTGAACTTTCATAATCTGGCACTGAAAGAGAGCTGAGGAAGTGGATATATAGGGCGAGGCCCAGGTGTAGGAAGTGCAATCAGGAGAGGGGTGCAGGTGACAAGCATGAACATGATTACAAACATGACATGGCAAGAGGCAGGCAAACGTGATCATTACAGTACCCCCTCCTCGAGGTCCGGCACCAGAAGGACCACCAGGCTGTTCAGGATGAGCCCGATGGAAGGCTCTGATGAGGGACTTATCAACGACGTGGCGGGCAGGTACCCATGACCGCTCATCAGGACCATACCCCTCCAAGTCAACGAGATACTGGATAGACCTTCCCCAACGTCTGGACCGGAGAAGGCGACGTACAGTATAGACTAGGCCCCCATCAAGGAATCG
>NC_051444.1:29800925-29809884 GCF_001649575.2 Kryptolebias marmoratus
AAATGCTGGAACCGGAGTAAAAAAACTTTTAGAAGTAATTATGAGTGGATATAACAAAAATAAATATGCTAAACCTGTAGATAATGTAGTATTTTTTGGCCATGGTGTTTCCAGAGCCCTCAATCAAAATGAAAAGGAAGTCATTGAGAACCATGTTGGACGCCCTGTTACAGATCAAGCTGTGTTTTACCACAAGGCAACAGGAAATTTTCAAATGTTTATGAGCATTAATTACTGCAGAAAACGTAAGCGGAATAACAGTTTTGTGAGACTGTCTGATGGGAACTCTTGCCAAATTGCCAGTTTTGTAAGTGTTAGCTGTTGTGATGGTTCAAAGCGTGCAATGTCACTTGTTAAAAGATGTGTTTCACGACCTAGGTGTTTTATGGAGTGTGGACAATCAAGGTGCCAGATCGAACACATAATGTCTGTCACTTCTGATTTTACAGATTTGACTGCTGTGGACATGAGTGAGTTGGCAGACAAATATGTTATGTACAGAAAGAGCAATGACAGCTATATACTTTGCTTACTGCCAAACAATTTTGAACGTGATTATGTGGTGATTTGGGTTTTTCCGGTGTTTAGTTTTATTTCTGATTTAGTTTATTTGGCTGTGTTTAGTTTCTGTTTTCGTGTTTTCCACTTTCTCATTCGTCCTCAGTCTATCTTTCTCTCTGCATTCCTGCCACGCCCACTTACACCTGTCAAAGTTCTGGTAATCATGTCACCTGTCCCCACTTACCTGATTATCCTCAGCACTTTAAAACCCGGTCATTTCTGTCTGTACTCCGCTGGTCCATTGTCGTTGTTTGCCTGTCATTTTTCTCTCTTCATGGTTCTGTTGCTCTGTGCTTTTGCTCCGTTTGTCTTTTTGTTTTGCTGCCACGTCAGCTGTTTGTTTTCATTTTGTTTCTTTAGTTTAATAAATTAGTTTCTGTTCTCTTACAATGAGTCTGCGTTCTGGGTTCGCCTCCGTCTCTATCGTTCCTGACAGATTAATGTCTATGGAACTGCTAATTGTTCTGTATGTGTATTATTTTTGATTAAATTTTTTTATTTAAATTATTTAAATGTTAAAAAAATAAAAACTGAATTACTTTACAGATGGGTGTCAGTGTTTACATGTCAGATTTATTCCATTGTTGACATATAACATTTCAAATATATGAAATGTGAATATATGTTGTACGTTCATTAAATTTATCTTAAATATATAACAATAATAACACATTCATGTACTTAAAAATATTGAGAAATGTAATATGGATATGACAGGCAATCTAATGATATTGACATGTGAAAAAGATTGTGGTCCACATGAGAATTATGTGATCATAAGATGTAAGGAACATTGAACACATGAACAAAATACTTGACCACAGGTGGAAAATGTGACCCACATGTGGGAAATGGGAATCACATGTGAAAACGTGATTTTTTTGTGGATTATGTGACCCACGTGTGTCGCATGCGCAAAGAGAGACGAGCGCGCGCGCAGAGAGTGCCGAGTGCGCGGAGAGAGAGCCGAACGCGAGCAGTTTGTCAGAGTTGAGCGGTCTGTACTCTCAAATCAGTATCACTGCGCGCTCAACCTGGTGGCACACGCGCTCAACTTGGTGGCACAATAATCACGCCATACACTCGGGCCCGTCTCTAGACACGGTGGCACCATCTGGCAGAGGCATGAGCTGAGGGGACCATCGAGGAACGTTCCTGGAGCGAGAAGATGGGGGGGTTGGAAACCAAACACTGTGTGAAAAGGGAACAAGCCTGTGGCACAAGAGGGCAGTGAGTTGAGTGTGTGTTCGACCCAGGGGAGTTCAGACAACCACTTTGTTGGATCCTGCTCACACAGCATCCTCAAATTAAATTCAACCTCCTGGTTGCAGCGTTCTGACTGGCCATCAGTCTGTGGGTGAAAACCAGAGGAGAGACTCACTTGGATCCTTAGTTGCCCACAAAACTCCTTCCAGAAGCGTGAGATGAATTTGGGACCACGGTCGGAGACGATGTCAGAAGGTAGACCGTAGAGCCTGAACACTTCCTTAGCCAAGACCTGGCTGAGTTCCTTGGACGTGGGCAACTTAGGTAACGGGACCAGGTCATCTTTGAAAAACAATCAACTATGGTGAGTATGGTGTTATTACCTTCGGAACGAGACAGCCCGGTAATGAAATCCATGGATATGTGGGACCATGGGCGGTGAGGAGTGGGGAGAGGACGGAGCAGACCTGCTGGAGGTCGGCGCGAGGGCTTGACTTGAGAACAAACACGGCAGGCTGCCACAAAATGTACATCCTTGCTAAGTCCTTTCCACAAAAAATGTGACTGGACCACTCTCAAGGTCTTCGATACCCCTGGGTGACAGAACAAACGTGATACATGGCAAAACTTGAGTACCTCGGTAACCAGATGTTCGGGACGAAGAGCCGATGGGGTGGACAGTCCTGCGGTGTCCCTTGACGTTGGTTGGCCACAGCTACTCTTTTCTCGATTGCGAGGCGAGCAGACCTGGGCAAAATGAAGTCCGTTGGTAGACAGGACTCAGTGGTTGGTTCATGAATTCCGGACAGGGCGTCGGGTTTGGCGTTCTTGGTGCCAGGCCTGTAGGACAGGGTGAAACGAAGCGTGAGAAGAAAAGGGCCCACCTGGCCTGTCTGGCGTTCAGCTGCTTGGCAGTCTTTAAATACTGCAGATTTTTGTGGTCCGTTCAAACCACAAATGGTTCCTTAGCCCCCTCGAGCCAGTGTCTCCATTTCTCTAGAGCCAGCTTGACCGCTAGCAGCTCCCGATCCCCAACATCATAGTTGCGCTCTGCAGGAGACAGACCTCTGGAAAAAAAGGCACAGGGGTGAGTCTTGTTATCTTCATACCTCTGACTCAAGACTGCGCCCACCCCTGTGTTGGAAGCATCCACCTCCACAACGAACTGTCGGGCGAGGTCTGGAGAGCGAAGCACCGGAGCAGAAGTGAACAGGTGCTTGAGTTGCTTGAAGGCCTGGTCAGCAGAATGGTTCCACTTAAACTGTGATTTTGAGGAGGTGAGGGCATGAAGGGGAGAGGCCACTAGACTATAGTTGCGGATAAACCGGCGGTAGAAATTAGCAAAGCCCAGAAACCTTTGGAGCTGCTTCCTCTCTTTTGGAACAGGCCAATCCAGGACAGCTGAAATCTTACTTGGTTCCATGGACAACTGATTAGGCGAGATCACAAACCCCAGAAAGGAAGTCGTGGGTATGTGGAACTCGCACTTCTCTGCCTTCACGAACAGATTATTCTGGAGCAGGCGGAGGAGTACTGATCGGACCTGGGTGATGTAAGTGTGGAGATTGTCAGAAAAGATCAGGATGTCATCTAAATAGACAAACACAAACTCACCAATCATGTCCCTCAGGACATCATTCACTAATGCCTGGAACACTGCAGGAGCATTAGTCAACCCGAATAGCATGACCAGATATTCGTAATGGCCAGTGGGCGTCTTAAACGCCGTTTTCCACTCGTCTCCCTCACGGATCTGCACGAGGTGGTAAGCATTCCTTAAATCCAGTTTAAATCCAGCTTCTCTCAGGTCATGGTATTGTTCTGGAACCTGCGAAACGTCAGGTTTCTCTTGTAGATGTTTGGGACTGACTGCTTTGGGGGTCTTAGCGTCCCGGAGACAAGTTGAACGGCAGTGGGAGCTCCAACCCAACACCTCTCCACGAGTCCAGTCGAGGTGTGAGTTGTGGTGACGCAACCAGGTGGCACCCAGGATGGCGGGGATGTCTGGTGAGTCGATTATTAAAAACGTGAAGGACTCATGGTGATTTCCCCCGATGATCAGTCTCACTGGTTCGGTCTCGAGCTCGACCTGGTGAAGGACATGGCCGTCAATAGCTTGAACGTCTGTGTTTTTCGTGCTTTGTCTTAATTTTAGCTTAACTGTACAGGCTAATCCTGCATCCATGAATTCAGTGTCCGCACCTGAGTCTACAAACATTGCTTGAGTGTAAGACTGCCCATTGACTATGATCTGAGCTTGTAACATAACCAGACGGGACGGGCTAGCTACTCTCCTCTGATTGAACAGAGCACTTCTAATACCTGAAGGTACTGACCTCTTAACAGGACAACTGCGGAGCTGATGTTGCGCGCTGCCACAGTAGAAGCAGAGCCCGTCTCTCATTCTTCGTTCTCTCTCCGACGTGGACAATCTGGACCGACCGATCTGCATGGGGGAGAAGGAGATCGACTCAACGTCGGACCCGCCCCGAAGGGTCTGGGGGGGCTAACCAGAATCTGATTAGGCTGTCCGGCAGCTCTCTCTTGCCTCCTTTCACAAAGCCTTTGATCAATCCGAGCAGCCAAAATTTCTAGTTCAGCCAAACCCCCGGGAGGATCTCTGGTCGAAAGTTTGGCTCTCGCAACTTGGGACTATCAATATTTTTAAGCAAATTCAGGCAGGCCAGAATGACAAAAACACTTTTCCATGATGGACACAGTGATGTCAGTTTTCTTGAGAGATGCAGTTCATGAACTCAACAACGGTAAGAATAAACGAGGTGTCAGAAAGTAATCATTGGGTGTACATCTACAACTCTGCAGCTGTTAGGGTTTACCCAATTCAAGATGACCACTATAACTAATCAACCTTAGCAAATACAAAATGGCTGTAACCTTGTGAAATCTACAGATATTTAGCTTAAATTAGATGTGGTCATAGCTAAGACTCATTAAAAATGCAAACCCTAATGCTATTTTAAAGGTTTGACCAAGTTGGCTAAAACTCACTTCCCATTATATGATGATCTCAGTTTAAAACTGTAGTGAAAGGTTGTGGGCAATATGCATTCCTTCAAGAAATGCTAGAATTGAGTTTGAAAATTAGATCTACTTTGTCTGAGGTTGGCTTGTTTGTTGGTGCTCTTTAAAGCTTTGGTAAACCCTGGCAGTTTTCTACATCTGTTTGAATGTATTTAGTAAAAAAAAAAGCTGTTTACATTGCCCTTTATGATGAAATGATCCACTTTCTCTTCTCACTCTTGCTGCAGTTACATTGCAGCAACAGAAGAGTTTGTGATTTGTTGCAACAACTTGAAGTTTTTCTCTGCACATGTCAAAGTAACTCTGCAGAGAAGCAGAGTTTTCTGTGTGAATCAGATACATCAGGACTGGGCTTTAGCCACGGGGCACATATAAGTCTTTTTATGGAATGTGAAGAGTGAAGTCCCTTCATCTGCAGACTCTACAGCCCAGAGGGCTGAGCTGAGCAAACTCAAAGTTCTCAGTCAAGTCAGAAACTTTCTGGAATTTATGTTTAATATTTCAAAAACAGTCTGACAACTTTTTGAAAAATTTTAATTTTTTCCCCTCTGCTGTATAGGCAATAAAACTACTGTGCTATGTATAAATATTCAGTTTGCAAGCAGCCTGACTTTGTAATTTGTTAAAATAAACTTGATCAAAGTTTCTCAAGGTTTCTCAAAGACTTTCTTTGAACTTTTGTTGAGTTCACTCAGTTTCAGTCCTTGTATCTAAACATTTTAGAGATTTTTTTTTGTTTGTTAAACTACTTAACTTTGACCTGTGAATCATTCAGACATGAAAAAGGCTCCTAAATCCAAGGGATGAACTCATGTGGTGTCCAGGTTGTTGCTGCTGATTACATCATTCGGACATGTTCATAACAGGACAACTAGAGAAAGACTGACAAGTTGACTTAGGTTTGCAAAGGTTTGTCTAAATGAACTACAAGACTTCTGAAACAATGCCCTTAGGACAGACAACACCAAAGTAGACATGTTTACTCGTAATACACAGCAGCCAGTTTGGTGATTTGGTGGTATTTTTGCTTTTCCAGATTTTTTTCTCTCGTCTTCCTCTCTTTCCCTTTTTCTCTCCTTTCTTTAAGGTGAAGCTGTGGGCAGCTGAGTAGCACTGCCAATTCACTTCCTGTTAAGTACTCACACCTGTGTCCAATCACTCTCATTAGCACTTCCTGTTTAGGATCTGCCAAAACCATAAGCTGGCGCTTGAACCAACTGTGACCCAGGTAAATGGTAAATGGCTTGTACTTATATAGTGCTAGTCCAAGGACCCCAAAGCGCTTTATACTACAATCATTCACCCATTCATCCACAAATTCACACACTGATGGTGGTAAGCTACATTGTAGCCACAGCTGCCCTGGGACGGGCTGACAGAAGTGAGGCTGCCATCACACCGGTGATCTTTAGTGGCCAATATATATATTTGGTATGAGGTAAGAGATTAGTAGTGATGGTCCTCTGACAGCCGAGGCTCCGACGCATGTACGGTAGCTCATGAAACAGACCTATCAAGCTACTGTGTGGTTTGGTCATGTGACCAATGATCTTGATGATGACCAATGAGTTTTTCAGACTTCATATGAATCATCTGATTGGTTCAGTTTGCCATTTGAATAGTGTTTACAAAAGAAACTGTTTCAGTCCAAAAACTGGAAAAACTGTTAATTCTTAACAAAAACTCATAACCATTTGCACACCCCTTGCCCTGTTTTCGAAGCACACCTTACCCATACAGTCATGAAGAAGACTATAGTACAGGGGTAGGCAACCCTGGTCCTGGAGAGCCGCTATCCTGCATGTATTACTTGTTTTTCTGCTCCAACACACCTGATTTGAATCAGTGTGTCATTAACAGGCTTCTGCAGAACATGAAGAGGTAATTTAACCACTGAATCAGGTGTGTCGGAGCAGGGAAACAAGTAAAACATGCAGGATAGTGGCTCTCCAGGACCAGGGTTGCCTACACCTGCTATAGTAGATGATATCTCATGAATGTATTAGCACAATTTATTGTCTTATAGAACAAATATATTTGCAGTTTATATGGGGTACAGTCAGGCATACCAAATAAGAATGATGTAACATGAAAACTGGTGGGGGCTGATGATGGAGAAATACTTCTGAGTTGTCTTCTATTTTATTGACCACTAGAGAGTGTTCTACCAGAACAATATCATTAAAGCTTTGAGTCATGAACTATTTTTTAATCAAATAACGAAGCTTCAACAAAGCCTCAATCAGCCAGCACTGGAGAGGAGCCCAGGTAAGGAGTAATGATGGGCCAATTGAACCGAAGCTTTGAATCAGGCTCTGAGCAGGAAGACCAATTTTAAATAAAGCCTCGCTTCAAGGCTTGCTTCATCCTCCCTGAAATCATGTCATCGATGACGAATGAAGCCTCGCTCCAGTTGCAGACCTGACTCTGGTTCACCTGAAGATCTGTGCACGGACCTGCCTCACTGAATTTAATCCCAGACAGGCAGGAGTTTATCAGAAACAAGTAGGGGAAAAGAAAGAAACGTTCAAGAAGCTGAAACAAATCTCTTAACTTTTGACTTTTTTCTATCCTTTTGTTAAGTTTTTTTTTTTTTTTTTGTGAAAACTTAGAATAAAAACTGGGCACTAGCTGATGGTCTGAGCAGATCTTGAAAAGGCAATGTTGATGAGAGTGATTGGACACAGGAGTGAGTTGCCAGCAGGAACTGACTTGACAGTGCAGCTCAACTATTCAGCCACACACTAGTGACAGGACATATGGCTTTTTTTGTGGGAACTGGCTCATTTGACTCAGCTCTAAAAAGAGCCAGGTCTTTTGGCTCTCAAATGATTATTTGTTGAGTACTATTTGTGAAGAGCTGGCTCTAAAACAGCTTTTTCAGCTCCTGAACATCTCTTTCCAGGTTCCCAAAGAGCCATATTTTTGAGAACCAGCTCAGAGATGTAGGACTCATCACTACTGCCCGCAACTCTACAGGGAAGGAAAGAGAAGATGTAAAAACAGAGATGAGAGAGTATAAAGCACAAATCATAACATTTTGTTTAATCACTGCAACTTTTCTGCAAATTGACCAAACACCTCAGCAGTCTGTCCTGTTTTACTTTCTGAGATCCAAGCTGCAAGATGAAAACATATCTGGTGCCAGAAGACCATTAAAATATTCCTGCTAAAATCTGTCCAACTAAGTTTCCTTAAGTATTACATGGAAGTGATGGAAAACTATTTTGCGCTGGATTAATGTATTTTCCGGACTATAAGGCACACTTAAAAACCTTAAATTTTCTCAAAAAATGACAGTGTGCCTTATAATCCGGAGCGCCTTTGTCACGTCTCTACTACCGAACACACCCATACACTGACACACATACACACAGAAGCATTTGATGCACGTGGGCACAGATTAACATTACTACACGCCGCCTTTCCCCTCTGCAGGACAACTATAGCTGGATCGCATAATTCACTCATCTTTCCCTCTGGTAGTTGTAGCGCAACTAAGGGTGCACACTTGGAAATGCTCATAAAATTCCAAAATGCATACATCTACATTTTAGCACACATATTTTTGTTCTTACTTACCTGAGAGGCATCCTCCGGTCGACCTGTGGAGACTGAAGTAAAAATGGGCATGGTGGTTCCGCATTACAGATAACGGAAGTGGGGATTCTTCCGCCAGCAGATTTAATCCTGAATTTAACTAGTAAAATAAAAGTTTTAAATGAAAAGTAGAAGACGAATGTTGTTGTTCTCAGACATGAATGTATTATATAAAGATTTGGTTATGTGTTAAATTAGAAATTGTCACTAATTGCTTGATTTGATTTTGGGCGGGGTTAAAGGTTTATAAGAAAAGCCTCTGGCTCTGCTGAGGGCATTTTTTTTTACCTGGTTACAGAGGTGGTAACACTGAGATGCTGATCCCCATGTTGTATGTAAATTGTTTTTGTTTTTTTTTCACTGACAGTGCTGTTTGGGGATGTCATAAAACCAGGGAAGATTTTTGGAGCAGTCCGGCAGCAAACAGACACAGGAAACTAGGAGTGTACCGGGAAGTGATTTATTTACAGTGCAGGAAAAATTATTTACAGGATGAACGTTGGGATCTGAAAAAGCGAAACACACGGTAAGTATGGCGGAGTGAAAACAC
>NC_051444.1:29815761-29828221 GCF_001649575.2 Kryptolebias marmoratus
TTACCACAAGCAGGTAATGCTCCAGCGCTGGTCTGGTCTCTGCCACCGCCTTAAATACACCTGTCCTTGCCATTAGTCAGATCACTTGCAGGTGAGGAGGGAGAGTTGACGAGACGTCAATCAGTCGTCTGGCCACGCCTACCAGGAAGTACTCACAACACAAACACAAACCCCAGAAAAACCACCCTCACCACAGGGGAGGTGTTTAAATAAAATGACCAACCTGCAGATTCGGATTCCTGGGGGATTCGGATCCCCCAGGATCTTTCTTCTCAACTTTTTCTGAGACTTTAACAAGTTTTATGGTGTTCAGGCCCACCATGAGCTCTTAGAAATAACCAGTGATAGCCATATATATGTAAGAAGTCGTAATGTTTTAGTACAACTTTGGTAAACTACAAAGCTGCACCTCTTGCAGCATTAAGGCTCAGTTATAGTCGTGCTTTGTAGCATCGCAGAGGGCTCTGTGCACAGCGCGCGGACCTGAGCGAGCGGTATAGGCATTTATACTTGATGCTTACATCGGTGCAGTATCCTTCTGTGACTTCTGAACCATTTGATTATCTTTGTGATCTCTTATAGAGGGATCATATAAATGCTGATACAGGTGAACCAGCTCCACAAGAGCACCAATATCGTCTATTTTGAATGAAGCGCAGCGCGCACGGTCCACGAGAAGTTACAAAAATCTTCCCTACGAGAAGAGGTGCACGACAATGCACCTTATAGTCCAATGCGTTTTATATATGACAAAAGTTTGAAAATGGACCATTCATTGACAGTGCGTCTTATAATCCAGTGTGCTCTATAGTGTGGAAAATACGGTACTACACAACACTGTGATGAAACATGTACCAAAAAAGACACTTTTTTATTGTAAAACATGTCCAAGAAGGACCACAAGCATGACAAGTAACAATTACAGAAGCTGTTGCTGTGAGGATTCCAGTGTTGTTTTTCTGTGTTCTCCACTAACCACCTCTAGCAGCTCCTGAGGGGTAGGCTGAGCTAATTCGATGCAGTTGTCTTCCATGACAACTGACAGTCACCACCTATACAGTATAAAACCTGAGCAAGACCAGAACTCTTCACTAGACCATTGAATGCCAAATGGTATTTTAACCTAAAGCCTTGTTAGAAGTATTAGTGGAAAGATTTGGACTTACCTCTGTGTTCTTTGTTGTCTTTGTGATCACCACTCACATATCTGGATCTTGACCACCTGAAGTAATTCATGGTGGAACTCTCATCTTCTGGAATCTGCAGTAAAACATCTCGGTGGCAGAAGATAGGTTCTGTTCTGGGGTTGTTCCAGGTTTTCTCCTCCAGAGGGCGTGTTTCCTGCCACCAGGAAAGAACCTAATCTGTCTGCCCTGGACCTGTCCACCTCTCCCTGGCGGATTCACCTTTTCACTGGAAGTAAGTCGGCTGCCTGCTGCGTGCAAGTTCCCTCCGAGCTTCCCACTCTAACAATCTCCCCTGTGTTCCCAAGTCACTCCCGTTCATTCCCTGGACTTACCATCACCATCATTGTAACAATAAACTATTCTAAACCAAGTCCTGTGTCTCCTGAGAGTTCTCTCTGTATGTGGGTTAGAAGCCTAACTAAAACCATGACACTCTGGTTAGATTGGATCAGCTTCCCTCCATCCTGCCACTCTCCCTGCCACTCTCACTCTAATCCACTTACCTCCTTTAACCTTTGTATTGTATAACCTTTGTATTCATGTTTGGGGTCAATTTGACACATTTCAATTTTTTGTGTTGATCAAAGTGCAGGTTATCCTTTCATTTTTTTTCCATGAAATTTTGTGACTCTTTCTCATCTAGGGTCATGAACAGCTGTGTAAAATCTGGACACTTTGATGTGTTGTGGAATGTCTGCACACACTTTGTATACAAAGATGATGTTGCGGGTCATTTTGACTCAAACACAAATTAGCTGTTCAAATCCCAAATAAACATGTCTCTTTGACGTACTTTATTTTGATTGCTTCTGAAGAGCCATTTAGAACCAGGTGCGTGTGGAAGAGGAACTTTCTCTGCACTGTCCTTTTCACTATTTCTGTGGCTTTTCTTTGAGAAATAGACCAAAAATGAGCTCCAGATGATTTACAGCTGAAGAAGCTTTAGCACAGTTAATGAACTGGGATAGTGATGTAGAGGAAGAGATTTCAGAGACTGGTGATCTTTTAGAGCCACAGGACAATGTTATTGATGATCGAGATTGTCAATTTTCCCACGATGATGAGGATTCAGAGGACGAGTCTGCCAGTGTCCCTTCATCAGATGAAAAACAAGAAATATGGTCAACATCACCACACCAAAGCCAAAGTAGATTGTCATCTTCTAATGTCATCAAAATGACTCCTGGTCCTACAAGATTTGCTGTCACAAGAGTTGATGATATTGAATCAGCTTTTTTAGCTCTTCATACCAACTTGGAGGGAAGGTGTGTCTTTCAAGAAAAATGGAAGCCACTGGATCCAACTGACTTGCATGATTACATTGGAATCCTGGTATTAGCTGGAGTATACAGGTCAAAGGGTGAAGCAACTGCAAGTTTATAGAATGAAGAGAATGGAAGACCAGTCTTCCGTGCAACAATGTCTTTGGAGACATTTCACATGATCTCTCACGTGATTCAATTTGACAACCATGAGACCAGAGCTGGACGACGAGAGAGAGACAAACTTGCAGCAATCAGAGATGTCTGGGATATATGGGTCAAAATTCTGCCGTTATTGTATAATCCTGGCCCCCATGTTACTGTCAATGAGCACCTCATTTCATTGAGAGGATGCTGTCCTTTTCGACAGTATATGCCAAACAGGCCTGCAAAATACGGCATCAAAATATGGGCTGCCTGTGATGCAAAATCCAGTTATGCATGAAACCTGCAAGTAGACACTGGAAAGCCACCTGGAGGACCAGTGTGGTATTGGAGATGACTGAAGGTCTGCAAGGTCATAACATTACATGTGACAACTTCTTTACATCCTACCGTCTTGGAGATGAAGTTCACAAGAGAAAGCTGACTATGTTGGGAACAGTCAGAAAAAATAAGCTTCCCAGTGAGATTCTGAAGATTCAAGGAAGTAAATTCCTCAAAATTTACTTTCACAGAGAATACAACACTTGTTTCTTACTGCCCAAAAAGAAACAAGAATGTTATTGTGATGAGCACAATGCACAAAGATGCATCTCTACGCACAAGAAAGGACATGAAGCCGCAAATGATCCTGAATTACAACTCCACCAAAGGAGGAGTTGACAATCTTAACAAAGTCACAGCAACATATAGCTGCCAGCGCAAGACTGCCCGTTGGCCCTTGGTGGTTTTCTACAACATTGTGGACATGTCTGCTTACAATGCCTATGTGCTGTGGATTGAGATCAACCAGCAGTGGAATGCCAACAAAGTGTACCAACGTTGAATATTCCTGGAAGAACTAGGCAAAGCACTTGTCACTCCCAAGATCCAGAACCGGGCCAGGCCAGCTCATTCTCCAGCAGCTGCAGCTGTCATCGCAAAGGTCCAGAGCAGGGCATCTGACCAACCCACAATGGATCCTTTGGATAAAGGTGTAAATAAACGCAAAAGATGTCAAGTCTGTCCTCCCGAAATGACAGTAAAACAAGTACCTCTAGTGTGAGATGCAAGTACATCTGCAGAAAGCACACAGTTACATTCTGTCTATCATGTGGAGAACACTGAAAATGTTGAACATTGAAAACCCGAAAAAATGGTTAAATGGAAAAAAATGTTCTTGAAGAGGGAAAAATTTAAATCAGGAGTTCTTCAATATAGTATTGAAATTGTATATTATTTCTTATTATCTCTTCTAAATGTTTGTATAATCTAAAATAAAATTATTAATGGTTCAAATTCATTTTCTGCCTGTTTTGAGTGAATTTACATAATACCGATCAAAATGACCCACAACATAATAAATGTATTTTTTTCTCAACATAATACAAGGGTTTAGAACCACAACCATCACCTGGTCCTGGAGTCAAATCAACAAACACATCACCTGGTCCTGGAGTCAAATCAACAACACAGTAAGACCTGTACATATCAACATCACTCAGAATTTGGAACAACTTACTCACCAATCCTTCTCTTTTGCAGGTTCTCCTGATGCAGCCCACTAACCTCACCAAGAAAATAACACACTTACCTTTTATCATTTGTCTCGGATCTGTCCTCTGTCTTTCAACTCTGGATTTAAAAATAAAACAAAACATTTTGTGGGGTTATCAAAATGACAGTTGCATCCAGAAAAATAGCAAATGACAAACAATGAGTTTGGATAAAATATACATTTATGAAAAATATTAGAGAGGTTTAACCTTACAGAGGTGTGTCTGTGTCTCCAACAATGGGAATGGATCTGTGTGAGCAGTATGAAAGAAATACAGACATGGTCACATTTGTTTGAGAAAGAAAAGCTCACAAAATGTATTTTTGTTCAGCCCAATGTAAAAAAAAGCTAATAAAACTGGTCTTGACAAAAAGGATGGTACTCTGAGAAAAGATTGAAACTAATTTATCCATAGGAACATGTTAAACTAAGGTGTCCTTTATTCAGCACTACAAGTGTCTTTAATCTTTTAATCAGTCAGTCACTATGCTGTTTGGTATCATGGTGTGTAACACACCGAACATGGAGCAGAGAGAGATGAGGACAGTAGTCTCAGGAGCTGAGAAAGAAAATGATTGAGCAGCATGTAAAAGGTAAAGACTGTAAGACCGTTTCCAAGCACCTTGATGTTTCTGTGACTAGAGCTGTTCAGATTATTCAAAGGCTTAATGTCTTCAAGACTGGAGACAACCTAACTGGATGTGTCCACAAGAGGAAAACTGATGACAAATTGAAGAGACATATAATATGAATGGATAACCAAAGATCCCAGAACAACTTCCATAGAGATTAGAGGTGAACTCCAAAGTCAAAGGTTATCAGCATCAGATCACAACATCGGTTTGTTTTAGCCAAAGTGGAGTAAAAGAAGATGACTCAGGACACCAAATCATAAAAAAAGCCTGACTGGAATTTGTCAGAATGCATATTAACAAGCCACAAAGCCTCTCAGAGAATGTCCTTTGGACAGATGAGACAAAACTGGAGTTTTTTGCAAAACATCTTACAGTTGAGAAATTATTATTTTTGTTTCTTTTGTAAGTTAATAAATGTTGGAGTAATAAAATGAAACATGAATTCCTTGGAGGACTGTTAATCACACATTGCCTTGTATGCCAAACTTTTAAGCAAAGATCTTGCACAACCTGTTAAAGCATGTGTTGGGGATGATGGTAAGCTACAGCTACACCAAACTTTAGCTGAAATTTAAAAAAAAAGATTGAGTTAGTTATTTTGATGTTTGCTAAGGTCAATTAGCTGTGGCAGCAATCTTGAATTGGATTGTCTCCAAAGTTAAACAGTCTTTACATAGATGTAAATCGAAAGAATACTTTTTGTGAGGAAAAAAACAAACAAATGAAATGATCAGAAATCTAATGATTGAGGATAGATCTGACATAAAAAAAAAAAAATTAGAGGTATCAAATTTTAGAACAGGTAAATTAAAAGATATATTTACAATAAAATCAAAAGATGAGAAACACTCAGATGTTTAATGCACATTAAAACAAGTCAGAACAAAATGAAGTAATTTCTTTCATAACCAAAGACTGGCTGTTACATAGGTGTAAATCATCGGGGGGTCCAGAGCCCCCATTTTGGGAAAAACAATAAATTGTCCCCCACAATAAATCATTAGAGGAACTTACACTTTTAAGTATAAATATAAAATGCCTACATCCACCAACTACGGTGGATATAGGCACCATAATTGATGGGAAAAACGATGCATTTCTGTAATTAAAAAAATCTGAACCCCCCTTCCCCTAATCAACCCAAGTGGTTTACTCCACTGTACAGCCGCTTAAAGCAATGCAGATGTGCGGAAGACAGCCTGAGGACTGAAGCTGTGCAGTTAGCGTAAATAATAACTTCCAATAAGAACTCACTTGTGACGGCTCCTTTTGTTTACTGGTGAATAACTTGTCATGTGGGAGAACAGAGTTCAATTCCCCATTGGGAGTTACATTGTTGTTGTTGTCATTATCATTAATCTACATTCCCACCCCAAATTGCTCCTTTGAAATCTCCCTGTCTATTGCTCCCTAATAATAAAACAGAATTCCTGCCCTTGGTCTGTTAACAATTTATTTTTTTTTCTTTTGTGGGATATCAGGCATACCATATAGAGAAGATAGCTGCCTACATGTGCCAGAACAGATTTGCTCTACAAAAAGGATATCTCAAAATGAGAATCCAAATTGCATGATTTACTTTACTGAATCAAGACTGAATCTAGCCTCAGAGTAGGCAGATCACATTGTTGTAATAGTAACATGTTTGTATGACCTTCAACCATCAGGATTATTTGTGAAGGAGTGTGTGTGTGTGTGTGTGTGTGTGTTTAGGTGGGTGGATGAGCAATTGTGTAGCAGAAAGACTGAGGTCTGTTTACAATTTCTGAAGATTGCTAAAATTGAACAATAAACTGTGCTTATATAGCATCTTATAGCCAACCAGGCCACTCAAAGTCCCTGTCAACAGAATCTGTGCCCTCATTTACCCATCCACACACACATTCATACAGCACTCTACAAAGCCAATCTGAATAAATGATTCTATAAGTCTAATCAGTGCTTTATATTGATGTGTGAATGCAATGTTCCCCATCACATTCAAACATTGATAGGGCACACATAAGGGGCGATGAGGGGTTCAATATCTTTACCAGGTACACTTTGACATTTGACTGCATATTGGTAAAATCCAACCTCTGACTCTTTTGTTGGAGGACGACTGCTCTAACCACTGATCCACAGCTAACAAAGTTCTACCTATGCAATAACATTGTTGTTCTGGCATAGGTAGTACAACTGTTTTTATGATGATAAATAATTAATTTATTCAGTCCTACACTAAGAAGATTAATGAAGCCATCAAAAAGCAGACAGCTGCTGCATAAAATCCTCTTTTAAGCCTTTTTAACAGTACATTTTTAATTTGTGCAGCTTCTTATCTTTCACAGTCCAAGCACAGAAGTATCCACTTTTTCTAAATCCAGTTACACACATACTTACTCATTTAACTCTTAGCCCCTTGAAGGAGCACACGACATTGATTATTTCACTCCTACACTTGAATCTGTCCTTGGAAATGGATGGGCAAACCTGGAATTCAAGCAGAGCGAAAAGCAAGAAAACAGAGTTGCATAAGTGGTTTGACCTGGAACATGAGGAGGTATGCAAAGGTGTCAAAAAGGGACAAGAGACAAGACTATAAAAATCTGTCGAAGCAATCCAAAGAGGGAGCAGCACATGAAAACCTGAAGACCTGTCATAACAACACAAATCAAAAAGCTGTTACATTTATGAGAAAATAACTTTGAAATGTGCCAGAGAGGATGAAGACCTCAAAACACTGAGTTTATCTGGATGTAATAAAATATAAACATTTTTTTTATTTTTTTATGAAATCACACTGATATTTTGTTGGATGATCTTTAGCTGTATTTTCAAGATGCATTCATCTCATCATCACTGTAGTAACTTCATACAATATCACATTTATTTCAGTTCAAATCATGTATTAATGGTGAAAAAAGTTCAATCAATATGAACTAACTACAGTTGACCAGAAAATCACATTTGAAAGTCACATGTGATTTTCATGTGATTTTTTTTGTAAGGGATGTACAGGACCAAAGGTCTCCCCAGCCTTTCTGCAACCTTCTATGAGGCTAAACACATGCAAGTGACACGCAAAGCTTGAACGCAATTTGGCCAAATTTTTCCACATTGACTGTTTGTAGTGAAGTGAAGTGAAATTTATTTATATAACACTTTTCCGCAACAAGGCAATTCAAAGTGCTTTACAACATAGAAACAACAATCAGGTACATAATCAAATACAGATAAAAACATCATATCAAACATCATAAAAACATAATCAAATATAGAGATACAGAGGTAAAAACATCAATCATGTATAATCTAAATGAAATATAAGATAATCTAAATAAAATCATGAAACTAAACATATCTAAACATGAATTAAGATAGTCAAAATAGTAGCTAAGATAATCTAAATGAAATCATGATGAAGTTAAAACTGAACTAAAAAACAATTAGGAATCTAACAATCTACCAATATCTAAAATATGAGCTAAGATAAACTAAACAAAACTAAATGTAAAGGAAGGCTAAATAAGCCAACATAAACTGAAACATGATAAACTAAAGGTACAACATGGCTAACTAATAGTACTAAAGGCCCGCTAAACAGCCAACATAAAAAATGCTAGGATAAACATGATAATGCTAAACTAAAGGTACAAGAGACTAACTAACAGTACTAAGGCCCACTAAAGAGCCAAAATAAGAATTACTAAGATAACTAGACTAAGGTAGTGAAGGAGGGGAGAGAGGGAGTGCGAGTGGGGTGACAGAGACGAGGCAGAGACAGTGGAAAATGACTGTGTGTGTGTAGAGGCGGTGGGAAGCAGTGTGGTGTGTTGTATGTGTGTGTGTGTGTGTGTGTGTTTATAGAAAAGTCTATGAATCATGTCACAGAGGCCATTGTCTTTGGTAATATGATGGAATGTTTATCAGCCAGCCCAGAGCAGGTTTTTGCCTCATGATTAGATTGCAAAAATTATTTCAAAAGATCAAAACAGTGGTCATTAACAAGAATACATAGTATTGTTGTTACATAGGCAGTATCAAGTTTGGTAAAATGAAACCTAGCATATTTAACAAAAACCAAAATGCTGAAGTGGCAGCAACAAAAAAAAAAAAAAAAATCAAGAAAGCTTTGAGGGTCGTGATGTGACACAAGGAGAGAACCTGGATGTGATATGAGACCAATAATGAACCAGCACGGAGGAGATGGAGGTGACTGAATATAAGTAAGTGGGTAAGTGGGGGTTGATCAACAGCTGAGCTGACAGGTATTGGGGAACAGGTGAAGTGGGCGTAGCAGACTGACTGGAAAACTAACACAGATGAACTAACACAGAGAGCAGAACTATTTAAGAACATATTATAAAGAAACACAGGGAACAACTAAAACACATGGCTCACAAGTAAACAAAAGCACAGGAAACAAACAAAAAATGAAGCAACACCCAGATCCTGACAGGCAGTTTGTTTTGTAGTTATGTTCTTGTTTAATTTGCTTATTTGAATCAGCAGTTCTCATGCTGTATGTCACAGCCACGGTTATTTTGTGGGTTCATAGCTAAAAAGAGTGAAAACTTAGAGGATTAGTATGGTAAAAAAAAAAAACAAGAAAAAAAACATCCTACAAGATAAACATACCAAATTACTGTCCTCATTTGATGCAGAGCCTGTAGGTTGCTACTGCACGCCAACTAGAATGAGATCTAATTACTGTAACTCTGCATCCTAGTCAATATGTGTTTTGTAGAATTTGCTGTTACTGATGAGCCTTTTTTATGCAACACATTGTTCAGTGCTTATTTTGAGAGCAGGTTTTCAGTATTTTTTGTCCAGAAAGCTATGAGTCATAAATATTTTGTTTTGCCTCCTCTGTTATAAATTTGTAGGTTGGTGGTAGCACTGCAGCAGCCCATCACCATCTTTGATGGATTCAGGAGAGAAACTCTGGCTCTTGGCCATCCTAAACCTCCCACCTCCTCATTTGTCAGAGGTTCGGGGTGGAGAAGGGCCCTTAACTACAGCACCACTCTCCCATCTTTACTTGCCTTGCTTACGAAATGGGGGAGTATGGCCAGAAGCGAGAAAGATAAAATCCAGGAAAAAAAAAACTAAGCTGATTGAAAAGCAGCTCAATGGGATTAGAAAGCTGACAGTGAGGGGGAAGGAAATGCAGAGTGTCCTTGTTTTAAAAATAAAAAAGTTTAAAAAAAATAAGTTCTTGTGCACAGTTTGCAAAAACTAAAACACTCATGTTAAATCACATAGCCCTGCTGTCAGTACTTGACTCAGTTACCATGGAAACACATTTTCTAAACATCATTACATACAGTATGTTGCATTTACAGTGTGCAAAAATTTATGCTTCCATTCAAACCATGTTGCATTCATTTAAATATACACAAACAGCAAGACCATTCCAAATCAGTTTAATAAATTCATTCTGTCCCCCCTAATTATCGCACAACACATTAATTAAGTGGGACAACGCACAACGTTTAATAAGGCTTAGCAAAAATCCATTTCCATCCATCATTCTTCTAATAGAACTATCAAAAATCCTGACACTGCTGCTTCATTATTTCTGAGGGCAAAATACAGCCAACTTTTGCTCATAAAACTTATGCATGTTGTTCAGGAGGATTGTAAGATTTTCCTTAACACTGTCGTAACTTATTCATCACTTGCTGCAGCTTTAACTAATGACTGACCAAATGCAGAACAGTGTGGAGAAATACTTTCTATATTCTTTGAGCATGTTTTATGGGCCCAGGATTACTGAAGAGGGAAGAACATCAGAAGTCATTATGCAGAAATGATACCTAAAGACATAAACCATCTTGTCTTTTCCAACACAAAAATTCCAAGAATGATGAGAAGAATGCGTGCACTTACATAGCTCTCAAACTGGTACATGTACCTACTCATGGTACTTGGAAATTTTCATATCAATTGTTTACAATCTAAATAATACGGTAACTAGAAATTTGAAGAGTGCAAATGCAGCTATTGACTGAAATTTCAACATCCATCATATTTTCTTTATAAAGAAATGCATATGCCAGAGTTTTAAACTAACATTATCTTATGATAAGAAAGGACAAAGTTATATTAGCTACTTTGGTGAAACTTTGAAAATAACATGCACAATAACAATATTGTGTCATGCAATATAGGAATAACTTGCAAGACTGGGTAGTGTACGTGGGAGTACATGTTGTGAATGACTGTCAGCAACTACAAAATCAAATTTTAACTCAATATTTGTAAAATCCACTGAAGTATAGCCTTTTTTGTGTTTACTAAGGTTAAATATCTGTGGCAGCCAACTTGAACTGAACTGATTTCAAAAGTTAATCAGTTGTAAATGGAGATCAATCATGACTTTTTAAGAATCTCATTAAGATAATTTAGAGTAAGATATGGATACTTTATTCCCATTATGTATGCCACACACAATAAAATTACAGTAACTGTTTTTAAAAAGCAAGCTACAAGAATCACTTACATACTGAACAAAAATATAAACGCAATACATTTGTTTTTGCTCCCCTTTTACATGAACTGAACTCAGAGATCTAAGACTTTTTCTATGTACACAATTGGCCCCTTTCTCTCAAATATTGATCACAAATTGCGTTAGTGAGCACTTCTCCTTTGCCGAGATAATCCATCCACCACACAAGTGTGGCATATCAAGATGCTGATTAGACAGCATGATTATTGCTCAGGTATTCCTTAGGCTGGCCACAATAAAAGGCTACTCTAAAAAGAGCAGTTTACTTTTACTGTATGAAAGAGTGTACGGGGGTTGGGGGGGTCACAAAATCAGTCAGTATCTGGTGTGACCACCTTTTTCCTCATTATTTTGTTCAGTATAGATATACAATCCCCCCTTAGTCCTCCCGCAGATACATATTATCAGGATTTCAGATCTTTGCCAGGGAGAGTGAACCAGGAAACGGACGTCACAGGTGACAGTGATGGGTGGTGCTTGAATAGCTTCCAGGTTCCCAGGGATATCCTAGCGAGGAGCTTGTGAGTTTGGTGTTCCAATCCGTAGGTGGTGATTGAGTCTCAGGCACCAGATCCACAGGTCAGTAAAGCGTGACAGGAGGAAACAGGTCTGTCCGTAGATGAAGGTGAGCGGCAGCACAGGTTCCAGGTAATAGGTTCACACAGGCAGGCAGCTTGGAAGGGAAACAGGCTTGGAGGAGAACTGGTACACCAGACAGGCACAGGCATAAACACAGTCAGTAAGTTTCAGGAAAGGATTCAACTAGTTTGAGCCGAGATTGTTTACCCATAGCAAACGATGCCTTAAGAACCCAAGTGAGTGGTGATGATGATCGGCTGCAGCTGTGAGTAGTTGATGAGGCGGCCAATCAGGAGAAAGCGGTAAGACGTACAGGAGCAGAGTGGCAGATTCTCACACATACAGTACATTCCTGATCAAAATCTTAAGACCAGTCAAAAAATTGCAAGAATTTGCATTTTGCACTATTTGATCTTAAGAAGGTTCAAAGTAGAGGAAAAAATCAGTGCAAGAGACAAGAACTTTTGAGCAGGGAATTTTCTGCAAACTGCATTTACACTCAAACATGATTTTTTCAGCTGATCAAAAGTTTAAGACCATAGTCTTTAAAAGCCAAAAGCTGTGCAAAAATCTGGATTCCATGTCATTTTCTGTCAAGACCT
>NC_051444.1:29829011-29844714 GCF_001649575.2 Kryptolebias marmoratus
AAGTTTACAAAAATGGACATCAGTTCCAGACAGTGGATGCCCTTCGTGAAGCCATCTTCAACACTTGGAACAACGTTCCCACTAGCCTCCTGGAAACACTGGCATCAAGCATGCCTAAACGATTGTTTGAAGTCATCAACAAGAATGGTGGAGCTACTCATTACAGAGTCCTTTTTTTTGACACTTTGATTTCTGTTTTCGTTTTTTTTTTAGCTATGGTCTTAAACTTTTGATCAGCTGAAAAAATCATGTTTGAGTGTAAATGCAGTTTTCAATTAATTCCCCGCTCAAAAGCTTTTGTCTCTTACGCTGATTTCTTCTTTTAGCATTGCGAAGCTCTACTTAGAACCTTCTTAAGATCCAATAGTGCAAAATGCAAATTCTTGCAATTTTTTGACTGGTCTTAAGATTTTGATCAGGCGTGTACATTCATGAATATATGCTTCATTCCTCCCTTTCACCCTATCTACCTATACCATATTTACTCATTTACACCCCCTTCCTTTTTCCTTAGACCCTGACACACAACAGTTCAGACACATAATCCTTCAGTGAACAAGAATTAAAAACAAAAGCAGTAAAACTGAATAAAATCAATATAAAATCCCTTGTGACCAATATTAAAATATGTTAAGTTGTTCATGAAATACTTTTCTAACAGAAAGACAAATGAATACGCACACTTAAATAAGTAATATTTGTAAGTTTGTAAATAAATTGGCCTTTTAGACAGTAAACAAAATAAATAAAAAAAACTCCTTAAGTAACAAAGTCAAATCAAATTTCGACAGAGTATTGCAAATTATTTAAAATTATGTATTGTTAAATAGGTAATTGTTTAAAAATTTGCCCCTTTAAAAGTGATCTGCTGAAACTTTACCTTCTTCAGAGGGGTCACAGGTGTCTTGGTGGCCTCTCTCACTTTTCTCCTTCTCACATGGTCACTCAGTTTGTGAGGATGGCCTGCTCTTCATAAATTTACACATCCCATATTCTTTACAGTTCTTTATGAGGATTTAGCAGAATTACTAGGGATCCCTGTGGGTCCACCATCTACAGTACATAGACATACAGTTTGAGTGCAATGTGCTATGGGCAGCAGCCAAAGACCAGAGCCTTGGCACTCTGACCCTAATTCACTGAAGCTGGCTCTTGAGACATGGAATGTTACCTCTCTGGCAGGGAAGGAGCCTGAGCCTGTGCATGACTAGATATACCGTCTACATATAGTTGAGCTGACCTCAAATGCACAGCAAGGGTTCTGGAAACAATCTTCTTGGGAGGGGCTGGACCTCATTTGTTGCCCATGGTGAAAAGCGCCAGGCCAGTGTGGACCTACTAATAGCCACCCAGCTTGTCGCCTGTGCATTAGTTTTCCTACATAGATGAGAGGGTACCTTTCCTGTGCCTGGGGCAGACAAACTGTAACTAGTTTGTGTCTGTTAGTACTCAGCCTCCTTGGAGTCCTTAGTGGGGGTGCTGGAAAGTGCTCCAGATGGACTCCATCATTGGTGCTGGGGGACTTCATTTCCCATGCAAGTCACGACAGTGTAACCTGGAGAGGCATGATTGAGCAACACATTCTCACTCCCATCTCGTCACATTTGGACGCTTGGGCAGGCTCCCTTTGCGTCATGTATTGACGCATCGGGAAGCCCCTTCCCGTCATACATTGACGGGCAGGGTGCGCAAACTCCATACGTTCTTCTTCTTCTTGGGTTTACTGGCAGGTGACATCTAACGTTTAGATGTATTATCGCCATCTGCCATGCTGGAGTGTGGGCCAGAGTATTTTTACTTCCTATCAAAACTAAATTCTACTATACAATCCCGTTTCCTTTAAAAAAGTAATAACTGCTTTCTTTCTTTATTTATTTACCTCCATACGTCATCCAACCCGCCTATCCTTCATAGGGTCGTGAGGCTCCGCCTTGTTCTTTCGTTTTAATTTTGCATTATGTTAAATTAACAAGAAGACGTTGTGTATGTCTCTGTTAAAAAAACAAAAACAAAAAATGAAGGAGCCATCCAAAGCAAAGCTGAGCACTATAATATTCAATGAGAGCAAAGCTGAGCACTATAATATTCAATGAGAGCTCTCTGCCCGTCAATGTATGACGAGAAGGGGCTTCCCGATGCGTTAATATGCGACGCAAAGGGAGCCTGCCCAAGCGCCCAAATGTGACGAGATGGGAGTGAGAATGTGTTGGATTGAGAAGAATAGCTTCTCTGAGTGGTGTTCTGTTATTAGACTTACACTGCCTGGCCAAAAAAAAGTTGCCACCTGGATTTAACTAAGCCAATAGATACAAGCCTCTTTTTGGATAATTACTGCATGGGCATTTATGGTTCAGCTGGCAACAAGTTATTTGACCCCAACTGGTACAATGAGTTGCTTCTATTTCTTGAACAACCATGTCAAAAGACATATCCTGTGGTCATGGAAAAGATGTCAGTCTGTTTGAGAAGGGTCAAATCATTGGCATGTATCAAGTACAGAAAACATCATCTGTTTGCTTAAAGTGAATGAGCTTGTTTGTTTGGGTAACAGGGGAGAAGGATTCTTAGGTTTACGCAGTTAATGTATTTATGTTTTGTTCTGTTTCTGTTGCTTCTTGTCATTAGAGGGTGCTGCTATGATAACATAGGGCAAAAGAGACTAATAAGTAGAAATACAGAAGAGGAAGGGAGCTGAACTGTTCTGTAATGGCATCTCAACAGCTACTGTAAAAACATTTTGAGTTTAAGCCGTCATGTCCAATTTCTTTACAACTGCTACAAAACACACATATTGTGGACTGTGTTTAGTTTTCCTATTGTCTGTCATATAGTCTCATATCTGCAGAAGCCTTTGTGATGAATCCACAGTAAAAAAAAATCCTTCTGTCACATAGTAGTTTTATTTGTTTGTGATTTATGCATTTGGTTTTAAATTTCTTTGCTTCACTGGTGAATGTCTTGGTTTTACATTTCTAGTTTTGTGCACACACTTTTTATTCACAATACTGCATAGAAAGTTTTATGTGTCTGTAGTCTGGGTTCTAAATGGGATAAGCTTGAAAAGGCATTCTGAAAAGCTTCAATAAACGAGACAGTCTTAGAAATTTCTGTCATTTCTATAAAATATTTGTCATGGATGAAAATCCCAAAAACAGTTAACAAAATGGTTTTCCAAGTGGCTAATTTTTAAAATAATTTCAAACCTGGCTGAAAAGAAATGTTGAAATTAATTCATATAAAAATGAGCTTTATGGAAAGCTTTGGGGAGGATCTGACTTTCTGCTCTCATATGCTGTTTGTGAAGCTCCTCATTATCCTAAATCTTTATGACTTTCATGGATATTGTAAAATTAGTTTAAAGAAAGTAATTTACTGTTTGGAAATTGCCAACAAGCAAGTCTGTTCCTGCATCTGCTACTGAATAAAAAAGACAATGTTGTTTACATTTCATTAGGAAAGTATGATCCACAAAACTTTAGGTGGAGAGATGTCAGAGGCTGCATGGGTTGCATGGGGTAAGCACTTTGAAAATTAAAATGTGAAGCAAAAGTAGATTTGGATGATTACAGTCAGTGTCAGTAATGAGGTGAGCTGATTGTGTCCTCATGAATCTGCCTGTGTTCAACAAGCTCTATGCAAAGTAACAGGAAGTGTCAACATTTACATGAGAAAAATAAAGAAATGACTGCTGATTTGACAGCTCAATAATGAGTTCTAAAAATCACTTAAAAATCTAATTTATCCTACTTCATCATGACAGAGCAGAGCAACGTCCTTAATATTGTGGACAAGACCCTGATCCTTCGACCCATCTCCCCTTCATCCTACCATCGTTCATGAACAAGACTTTGACCCTGGCCATGTTGAGTGTTTATAGACCACAAAGGGAAGAAATATTAGTCCTATGATAGGCGAATCACAACTAAAGCAAATAAATCAATGAAAGTCAAACTGAATGCTTTAAGTTTAAACATCCTCCCCGTATCACAGCCAGAAACACAACAGTTTTTCCTCCTGAATACGTGCAGCCATATTTGACGTGACAACCATCTGCTCCCTTTTTTACCGTAGTGTACTGTCCCTGGTCTTTTTGGAAAAAACTACACAGATGTAAGCGCCAAGTATAAATGCCTGTTCGCTGTGCCCTGCGTGACAATAATGAGCCCTGAGGCCAAGCCACCTTTAGCTACCGCTGGAGTTGGCATGTTGCTGGAGCCACAGCAATAAACATATATCAAGCGGGTTTAACCAAAAATGGTTAGTTGAGCTGAAATTCAGTGGCTGGCTTTACAAGACCGAATATGGTAAGCATGTTTTGTACTTAGTGAAAATAATAATATGATGCAAGCTAATTTATCCTTGTTTAACAGTAAAATTGTTCTATTAATTTCCGAATTAGATATGCTTTTTGTTGTTACATGCAGCCTGTGCCACTAAAAGCACAGTACAGTACAGCATCTCTGTTTTTCTCTGTTGTTATTCATTGTCCTTAACGTGTGTTGGTGCCTTATTTGCACTGTTTTATTTATGTTAATTTATTTGTAAATGTGACTTAAATTAGGATTCAAATTAGGTGCAATCAATTATTTAACATTGTTATTATTATTTATTTATTTATTTTAATTGTATTATTTTTGTTTAAAAAAGTATTTCAAAAGTGCCTTTTTGTAAAACTGTAGTTGTGTATATATTTGGCACAAATATCTTGTAATATCACATAATAAATAGCCATATTTTTAACTTTCCTGTCAACTTTAATCTTTTTTTTTTTTTTTATTGAATCACAGTCAGTCGGCGATCGGCCGGCGATCGGCTTGCGAACAGCCACCTACCACCGGGCTTAGCCTCTTTTCTGGAGGAAACCCTACTCTTTCTTATGAGGTAACTGAGGTAAGTGAGGCCTGCAGTTGTTTGGATTTTTTGTGGGACCTGTCACATTGTAACTAGTATTAGACCCAGAGTTAGATATCAGATACAGAGAAGGATTGGAGACAAGGTAAGTAAGAAAAGACTTCTTTTACAATATTGAGGAAGGGATAGCTGGGAATTAGCTGTGAGTGGGAGGGAGGACTGACCAAGATTCCGGGAGATGATGCTGAAGGTTTATATCCAAAGATGATCCAGAGAGATGGTAAGTATTTTTAAATATACAGTTTAGAGAAGAAGTGGTCCGATACCTGGTTCATTTCCAGTAGAACCAGGTAAGTGGTGAATATTTCTGTGAGTGGCTGAGGGGCGAGGAGATGCGGTGGCAAGCGGTACGGAAGATGGCGGGCAAAGCCGGCGGTAATGGCATCTCTGGTCATGGAGAAAGAGATCCAGGAAGCTCCAGTAATGTGGTGACAATAGAAGGTTAACCTAGGCAACTTAAGAAGCTGGACCAGGAAGAAACAGGTTCTGCACACAGAGACACAGGAAAGTTAACCATAAACTTGGAATGATTCTTCTTCTTCTTCTTTTTCTTTCTACTAAAAGTATTACTGGTATTAGAAGCAGGACTGTCACCAGTGACACTCAACAGTCCCGCAGAGACTAGTGGAGCAACTCAGCCTTAAGTATTTGCTCTAGCTCATTAACCTGATGAGCAGCAGCTGAGGAGGCAACTGCGCTGCTCGGCCAAACCCTCTCCTCTCTTTCCCTGTCTGGAAAAAGGTTAGTGACAGAAAAAATACTAGAATAACCCCAGAATCCTAACAGGGTCTTTTGTGACTTCTTGGATGAGCTGGGGTTATTTTGGTTGGCTGGCCACTCCTGGGAAAGTTCACCACTGTTCCATGTTTTCACTAATTCCATGTGCATGGGCTGCAACATTATACTGTGGGCTGTACACATCGTTTTGCTGCTCAGGTCCACCCACTTTGTACCCACCTTAGCAGCTGTCCATTTATCATTTATGATGTAATTTACTAGAGTACACTTTGGAAATGAAGACCAATTTTTTAATAATTATTTATCATCAGATTTGCTCTTAGACTTGGACTTTTGGCGGGTGTAGCCCCAAATATTTTCTGAAAACGTCAAGATGCTCTCAGAAAGTTATCACTGGATGTACATTCACAATTTCAACACGTACTATGAGCACAACACAGTGCATGACAATTATGCTTAAAACTCAGTCTCTCTGTTAGCAAAATATCTCATGAACCACTGAATAGAGTTTCATTAAACTTTCTGAAAATAATTGTTGGATGTGCATCCACAATTGATTAACTTATGGAGTCACCCTTACTCAAGATATTTAATCAACTTTAGCCAACATAAAAATGAGTCAAACATACAGATACTGAGCTAAATTTTGTGATACCAACTGAAAGTTATCCCTAACACATATTATGAGTGCAAACACATCTTGTGAGATCTTGCAATGTTGCACGAGTTTGCGCTTAACTATACAGGTGTGTTATGATTCATGTCCTGTCCATGCTGTGTTTAGCACTCACACACCTGCCATGCCTGATTGCTTATCTGTTCCACCTGGGCCTTGCCCTACTTAAACACCCCTCAGTCTCTGCCTCCTTGCCAGATTATCGACAGCCACGAGCCAGTAGAGATCCAGCGTTTTCCTTCCAAGCCTTCAGTGTTCTACGACCCCTTTCTGTCCACGGATTTACCCCTCCTGCCAAGCCCTTCACGGATCCCTTCTATTCTGGATTTCAGGACCCTGACCCAACCTCTGCCTCACGACCACGGATTGCCACCTGCCCCTCAAAGCTAAGTTTGCTCTCTCTGACCTCCTGTGTATGACCTCTGCCTTATCATCGATTAGTCTCTGGGTGTTGCGTTTGGGATCTCCTCGTGGAGATCTTCATTGCTTCTACAGAAGCAATGACAGATCTCAGATTGTCAGAGAGTGCTTATTTGGACAAAGCTTATCAGTGAGACAGAACAATGCCACCGATCTGCTGGAAGGCTGTGTCAATGAGGGCAGCATTAAACTGTGAACAGATATGCATAATAAAGGACAATTTGGTTACACCTAATAAGGATATCTCAGGCAGACTATTGGTATCTTATCAGTAAATCTTATTTTTCTACATCACTTACCGTACTTCATTTATTTTCAATCATCAGCATATATTCTGCCTGATTTTGTTAGCTTATTGCCATTCTATTTTAAGTGTTTGCCTCTCCCCCTGCTCTGTTTCTGCCACTGTCTGTTTGATTTTCCTGGGCTTTCTTTGATATTTGCCTTGCAGGTCTTTGGGTTCCATTGTGCTCTGTGATCAATTAAAGACCTTAGTTTTCCTGACATTCTACTGCCTGTGAATTCTATGTTAGGATTCTCTAGTGACAGAATAAAGGTGTCTCAATGCTCATGTAGGGCAAGTGTTTAAACTGTATTACTGATGTGTGCATAGTTTTATAAAGCCTTTGAAAAAACAGATACTTCTGCCTTTGTGTAGTTTTAGTAATGAACTTCCAGAGCTTTAATAAACTGGCCTCTGGTGTCATATTGTCAGAAGGACATGCCTGCTTATGAGTGGGAGTTGCCTTGAGTCAAAATTTAATTATTGTGATTGATTTATTCAGCAGCAGGAAAATGAAGAATACTTTTAAATCTGAAATGCCTGTGTGTGTTTTGGATTTTACATCAAAGTTGTGTGATTAAAATGAACTAAGTTTTTGTGCATTTCAGTCAGTGTCCTCTGTATATCTGCACACTACTTCATAGCAGACAATTTTCTTTCTTCTGTTTGGCTTGGTTGTTACTACAATGTTTCTGTGGTGTGACAGAATGCACATTTATTACTGCTTAAGAAGGTAATTTGAAATCTAAACATGTTTGATTCATTTCCTTCATCCTGCAGGTAACTGAGCTGATGTAATACATTCAGGTTTAATTACCACACAGCTAACTAACACAAAAAACCCTTGGTTGCTAGGTAACATTCTTTAAAGAGCCCGTAATGGCACAGTCTTTTTGTGAGACCAGATTACACATGTGTGGCTCTCCCATCTTCACCTATGAAGACAGTTTAATTACACTGCAGATTCTCGTCATGTAGAAGTCTTAGCTATAAAAAATATTGCATAAAAACAATATCTGAATGTGAAATCTTTGTTTACCATCAGTAACCAGAACTGTTCTGAGAGCAGACACTTCTCCACACATCAGACCAGAGCTTTGTAACAGGAATCAGAAGCTTTGAATCTGAGAAACGGCTGAAAACGCTCCATTTTTTCACAGCAGGGGGCATTTTAAACTATAAACAGGAGCATAAGGTTTATCCCTAATGGTTTTTACGCTGCGAAACAACAGAAAAATAGCATATAAGTACCGTACATCCACAGTGGCAAGATCATGACATCACCATGAAATTAAATAAATGAAGAAATCACCATGAAGATTAAAGCTGGATGGCATTTTTGAAGCATGCAGCAGAGAGCTAAATGCTACATTACAAAAATGTCGGGACATTGTGTAAACTGTAAATAAAAGCAATGCAATGATTTGCAAACAATGTAAATCCATATTTTAATTACAATGGAATAGGGTAAACATATCAAATGTTTAAAATAAGACAATGACCACTTTTGAAGACAGGGTCAATATACTGTAAAAGCAAGTGGTACAAATAAGAAACAACTTGAGGAGCATTTTGCAAATAATTAGGTTAATTGGCCTGGGTATAAAAAGAGTTTTTTTTAGTGGCTGAAGCTCTCAGAAGTAAAGATGGGCAGAGGTTCACGAGTTTGTGAAAAACTGTCTTGAAATATTGGAACAATTAAAAAAATAATGTTTCTCAAAGGATAATTGGGAAGTCTTTGATAATCCCATCATCTACAGTTCATATCATCATCAAAGCATGTCAAGAAGCTGAAGAAATTTCTATGTGCAGAGAAAAAAACTGAAAGAGAATATTGAATTATCTTTGGGCTCTCAGGGGCCGCTACATTAAAAACAGGTCTGATTCTGTCCTGGACATCATTGCATGGGCTCAGGAACACTTCTAGAAATCCTCTGTAAACACAGCTCACTGAGCCACTAATGCAGGTCAAAGCTTTATCAGACAAAGAAGAAGCCAGATGTGAGCTGGTGTAGATTTACAGGGACTGGCAAATCCAATAAATAAATAAATAAATAATTTATAGATTAAAACAAAACAACAGACTTCTTTTTTGCAGTCTGGGAAGCTTGATGGGAAGTGAAACTTCTAATTCAGAATGAAAGTCCAGTTGTTTTTTTTATTTATTTATTTTTGGATAGCCATATGTAGACACTATTCAGAAACACCACTTTTTTTCTCTGGGCCAAAGTCAATTTAAAATGGACTGAGGCAAAGTGGAAAACTGTTCTGTGGTCAGACAAATTGATATGTTTAGAACCTTTTTAGAAACCACAGACACTACATCCTCCATACTAAAGAAGGGAGGGATCATATGCATATGGAGCTTACAGATTTGGAAAGACACTATCAATGCAGAAAAGTATATACAGGTTTTAGAAAAACATATTGTTCCATCCGGACAATGTCTTTTTCAGGAAAGGTCTTGCATATTTCAGCAAGACAATGTGAAACCACATACTGCATCCATTCCAACAACATGGCTTCATAGTAAAAGAGTCCAGGAGCTGAACTAACCTCCCTGCGGTCCAGACCGCTCACCAATTAAAAAAGTTTGGTGCTTTATGAAACAAAATATTCAGCAAAGAAGAGCCAGAACTGTTGAAAAGCTAAAATCCTTCACCAGACAAGAACAAGACAACATTCCCTCTAAAACCTCCAGCAGCTGTTCTCCTCAGTTCCTGGATGTTTACAGACTGTTGATAAATGAAGATGCTTCACAGTGGGAAACATGGACCTGTCCCAACTTTTTTAAGATGTGTTGTGGCCATAAAATTCAAAATTATGTTTTTTGTTTGTTTTGGCAAAAAAAGGTATTTCTTAGTTTAAATGTTTGAAATGCTTGCTGTGTTCCATTGTCATTAAAACAGAAGTTTGAGATTTGAAAATCTTTGCATTCTGTTTTTTTTTTTTCTTTGTTTGTTTGTTTGTTTTAAAATATTTTAGATATCTTTTTTTTTAATTTGGTTTGTACATAGCATCAGTCCTGACCAGCCGTTTTAATAGTGAGTTGGAAAACTGACTTGTAATTGTAATGTGCAGGACTACATGGTACAAATTATGGGCAGTAGTGGCTGGTATTAGCCCTTATAAATCCTAAACATTCAAGATGCTTGTGCCTGTCCCGAGAGCTTCAGAAGTTTAGAAGATACTGTACAGCTCATGGGTAAAAAGCTGTTCCTCAGTCTGTTTTTTTGCACTCAGATATTTTTTCTTTAGTCTATCTGATGGAAGGGTGGAGAGGAAGGAATGTCCAGGGAGGGTCAGGTTTTTGATGATGCTGTTTGCACCACAGGGTGAATGGATGTCTTCGAGTTGACAGAGGGGAAATCTCATCATCAACTGTGCTGTCCTAATTATCCTCTGGAGATTCTTTCAGTGCAGTTCGAATACCATTCAATACAGCAGGATAGACTGTCATTGCACAAACAACAGTAATTGTTTCTGCAGCCTTTTTCTCCATTATGTTCTAAAGAAGACCCTCTCAACCATCTCTACTTTCTTGCCTTTTCAGTGTTATTATTCTGTTTTAAACAGTAAATATGTAAAACTAAATAATATGTCCCAGGTGTTATGGTATTAGATAAAAGTAAATGGACAAACAAAAACAAACCACCCACCTCCTCTTCACAATGAGCCTCCATATTGACCTGACAGTAAACTAATCTTTTCTCTGAGTATGTTAACAATGTCTTAACTGTATTTTTGGAAAATGTATGAGTGATGAAGCTAACAGCACCATAGAAAATACTGGCACTGAGGCTAATACTGGAAAAAGGCTTCACAACATCCGCAGTACGGAAGTGTTCTAGTTTAAGGGAAGAAAAATGTCAAAACCAAAGATTACGCTTAATAAAGTTAGAAACAACAGAAGAAAGACAATATTTTCAGAGTGGTTCATTTAAGCTCTTGATTATTTTTTTGTTTGTTTTTTGCACAGTTTAGAGAAAACGACTTGGGCTCAGACGAGACAAATTATAGTCACCGTTCAACAGTAACGTGTCAGGAGTCCAGCCTGTTCCAGTCTTCCCCCTCTCCTCTCTGTGTTACAGGTTTTCCTCCACCAGAGCTTGTTAGAATTTGAGTATTTTGGAGTTATCTTTTGAGTTTCTTTTGCATTAGGTTTCTTGTTATTTCATGTTTCTGTAATTTTGTTTTATTTCTTGTTATCACTGTGTTTAGGTTCATGTGTAATTTTGCTCCTTGTGCCCTCTTCTTCTTCTTGTGGAGTTTACTGGTGGTTGGCAAGAAACTGAAGGTGTGTATTATTGCCACCTACTGGTTCTCCCTGTGCCCTCTGTGGTCCCTGTCATTATTCATCTGTCCTCAGCTCAGTACTTGTCAGCCTGCCACACACCTGCATGCCTGCACCTGTCCCTTGTTTGTAATTAGTCACCTGTGTACACTTACTAATCACCCTCACTCCATATAACCCATTCGTCAGCTTCCATTTCTCACTGTCTCATTGTTGCAGTCATGCACTGTCTGGATTTCCTTGTGTGGCTCTCCTTGTGTACCCCGCTGTCAGTAAGTTTGTGTTATTTAGTTTTTTGCTACCACTGCAGCCTTTTGTTTTTGTTATTTTAAATAAATTAGTTTTTTTTTCATTTGAGCTCCCTTAGTTGGTTTTAATTTGGGTCCAAATCCTCCATCCTCAAAAACTGTTGTAATCTGCACTTTTCGTGTCTGTTTCAGATTTTTACTGTTCTCCCTGGCCCCTGCTGCCCTGCTTCTTTTCCGCACCTGTGTCCAATCTTGACAATCACTCCTTGATTATTTAGTCACCCCTCCCACAGTCACTGGTGTCAGTTCCTTGTGTTATGTTGGGTCGCTTGAGTTCCTTGGGTGACTTCCGTTCAATGAGTCGCTTAGGTATGTTGTCTTGTGCATGCTGAGTTCCGCTAATGCTCTGCTTTTTCATTAAAGTCTGCAAAACTACCTGCTGTCGTTTGGTCCTGCTCCATTATCCGTGACAGAAGGAACTGACCTAAATGGACCAGGCAGCAGACTTTTTGCTGGCAGACCTTTTTCTGGAGGATTTCCACCGGCTTCACGTTGTAGTGCACACGTACTGTGATGTGTAGAGGGTCTGCGAGCGCTTTTGAGCCGCCCGAGCCGTCTTTGTGGAGGCGGCTCACCACCCTGGCCTGGAGACGTCCCTGGGGATGAGTGAGGTCCTTGGAGAGGTCAGAAGGGACTTATTTATGGGGTTCACGCCCCCCGGACGGACCCCACCACAGCCTCTCTGGTGGGTACCTGCTGCCGTTTGGTCCTGTTCCATTAACTGTGACAAAAAACACTACAGAGCTGGGCTGATTGCTGCAGCACTCAGGTGTGACTAATCTGGAACTACTACGTAAGGCTGTGCTGACCCACTGTTCCCTGTTGAATTGTTCACGTTACTTGAAGAAGTTCACCCCAAGTAACGCAGCACAGCACAATCCCTGTGTTTTTCCTGCTGATTTTAAGTTTATTTAAATTTACCTGTGCGTTGATTCCAAATGTCCTGCCTTAGTCATCCAAGCTCCATTTTTGGAATATTATCTGGCTGAGGATATTCCACTTGAGTATCTGTTACACTTACCTTACCTGGTCTCCAGGAAACCTGCCTCCCCCAGAAACCTGCAAAAGAAAAGAAGAAAGACCACTTTCAATTCAAAGATTTATTGTTGAATTCACTTTTGGGAAGAATACTATCCTCCAATCTGTTCCTTCCTACAAACATTGTGACGGTCTAATTCCTGTTCCTACAAAATAAAATCCTTTTTACTTGATGGTAAACTGAATTAACCATGTTGGCAAAAACAAACTAGCAAACTATGGTGTTCAGACAGTTGTTAGATATCTGTTCATTGATGAGGATAATGAGTATCAAGTGTTACTGCTGCAGGTTTTGGAGAGGGCTCTGTTCAGGGGTGGAGCAACTGTCAAACTACTACTCAGCCTACTCTCCACCTGAAAAATACAGGAATGGGAGGAAAAACAGGAAAGAAACAGAGAGGAGAAAAAAGTAATTTCAGATGACAATCCTGACAATGCAGAGTTACAAGATTAGGCTCACCCATAGCAGCAGTGTTGGTTCTGACACCCACCAGTGGTTTCAGGAAGAGAGGTGCCAAGTGGATGGGGGGGATACTCACTAGCCCCTGGCTGAGTGACTTGGTACTAGAGTTCTCCCTGGTAGTGAAGGTGTGATTAAGCCCCGTAAGTGTGTTGAATCTTTCCCGGCATTTGCCTTGCTAAAAGGTTTATCACACCAAGTGTGATAAGGAGTGACAAGGATGGATAGGATTAGGAATGAGGTCATCAGAGGTACAGCACAGGTTGAATGACTGGGAGATAAAGTTAGATGGTTTTGACATGTGCAGGGAGGGACAGTGGGTATATTGGTAGAAGGATGTTAGAGATGCAGCTGCCAGGAAAAAGACAGAGTAGATATATGGATGCAGTTAAAGAGAACATGGAGGGAGTTGGAGTGAGGACAGAGGACGCAGAAGACAGAGTTAGATGAAGGAGGATGACTCGCTGTCAAGTCCCCTGAAAAGGGAACAAGTGGGCATAGCATAATATAATATAATATGGGGTGGCACAGTGGTTAGAGCTGTGAAGTTTACATGTTCTCCCTGTTCTCACATAGGTTTACTCTGGGTACTCTGGTTTCTTCCACCAAAAACATGTACGTTAGGTTGACTGGTAACTCTAAAATTGTCCCTAGGAGTGTGAATGATATATATATATTCATCTTCTTCATCCTTAGAAAACACCCTCTCAGAGGACAGAAGAAGCAGGTGTACACAGAAACTGAAGAGACAATTTGTACAAGTGAGGGTAACAGTTTTTCAGTGTAACAGTGGGTTCTGTTGTCGTTGAATGTTCTTTTCTGCCAGGTATCACTGCACCTCCGCACTGGCCTCTGCTTGGGCACTGGACAATCCAAGGTTCTGAGTCACAGCACAGTCAAGCAGGTGCCAGAAGTTACTAACCTTCACATGAGTATATAACAGTATTGCAGCAAACAGTGATATGGATCAAATAATATGAACATTTATCTGAGCTGGATGTGGAATCACAGGGGGCTGATGGAGGCATTTGCTTTAAGCTGGTAGTGGAACCCCAGGACTTTAAAGCTGGAGTCCAGCAGTGTTGCCAGTGTCGTCACACTTAGAATCCCTAAACTGGCCAGATTTTCTCTGTGACAATGAATTAGGCCGTCAGCAAACAGTTTGGCAGAGTCAGTTAATAAATTAGAGGCATCACACTGAACTGTATGATGGAGTATCTTCAGGAGGGGTATTACCTTTGAGGCAGACACACATTTTGTCCTCACACAGTTTTACTGTGTCCTGGTGGAAATGTTCTAACACCTTGAATGCTTCCACAGTTGTATTATATTCATGTGAGGTGAGTAGGCGATGGTCTGTGGAAAGTGATGCCAGGGCTGTGGCAACAGCTTCACAGTGCTCAAAAAAGGCACTGTAACATGAACAGGGTGCTATTCCATCTGCTTTTTTACTTCTATTAGTCATTTTTGTTTAGTTCTGCACATTGACTCCTGCATCTGACATAAATGTCCTTTTGCTGTAGATCTAGTCCAGAAGTATGTAACATTCTTTCTTGATTTTGCCCTCAAGCATGGCTGGGAATCTAGTCAAATGATTTATGCCCTATCAGTCTGAGAGACTGGGTGACAGATGCTGTGCCTGCCCTGCAATTACTCTGACTAAGCACCTCACTTTAACCTGGATCCTCCACTCTTTCATGATTTTATCTTTTCCCTTTATTAAGTTGTCAGCTGTGTGACTATGTAGAAAATGTTCCAAACCCAGCAAAATTGTATTTAGGGTATCCTCTTCTATGACATAGTGGCATGTCAAGCAAAGATAGGCCTCCATATTCATGAAAGTCCACATGTCTGCTGGCATGTCTGCTCGCAGTTGCAGCCACCCTGTCATTTGAGGTAGCATATTTTTCTTTCACCATGGCCTTCAGAGCCTGAGAAAGATACACATACATGATAATCTCTATACTAGTAATATAGCAATTATAATTTACAGTGGTAGTATAATATCATTACTGCCAAATTATTTTAATAGTAACAACAACACTGGCATTATAGCAATGCAGTACATACTTATCTGGTTGGAAAAGTGTAGGTTGGATGAAAAATGCAGATGAGCTTCCTGAATCCCTGAAATTCCACCACTGTGAAAGGTTGTGAATTGTTGACAATCAGTGCTTCATCCACATTATGCTTCCTGGTACCTTCACACGTGCAACATTATGTTAGCATTGTACAATCTGTTATGTTTTAGCTACAATTAGAGGTATTGCGATTAAAGAGATGAGGAGTATATTACTTGGCCTGGGATGGGGTTGTTGTTCCTTCTCATGGAATGCATGGTCATGCCTCAACATACATGTGGTGTTGTTGCTATAACATAGCTCTCTCAGGCACAGCAGGCACTTCACCTTCAACAATGTCTGAAGAGAGTGTATGTATATATATAAAAAATTCCCTTCTCACCCTCCGCGGGTGGTCTTTGTTTCATCCTCTGAGCTCGGGTCCTCTACCAGAGGCCTGGGAGCTTGAGGGTTCTGCGCAGTATCTTGGCTGTGCCTAGAACTGCACATTTCTG
>NC_051444.1:29846078-29900558 GCF_001649575.2 Kryptolebias marmoratus
GTCGGTATCCGTAGCCAGTCTTGTTGATGATTTGGCTGAGGGGGTTCAGTCCTATGCAGAACAGCAGTGGGGACAGCGCATCTCCTTGGTATATGCCACATTTGATGGACACTTGTGCAAGTGGTTTGCAGTTGGTTTCAAGGGTGGTTTTTCATGTACGCTTTGCCTCGTGGAACACCATTACCAAGTGGCTGGCATAGAAATAAATACAAATATATAAATATAAATGTTCCACGAGGCAAAGCGTACATGAAACGCTATAACAAGTGGCTGGAATGGTATGCAGGAACATCTGTACAGAGTATGGAGTCAAAGAGGGGAAACTCCATCAAAGGTAGTGGAGAATGGCAGGGCTAAAATACTGTGGGACTACCAGATCCTCAATGGGGCAGTGATCATTGGAGCACTTGATGCTGTGACCCCTAAACTGGAAGAGTAGGTCCAACAGATCCCAGGAACAACCTCAGATCGCTGTCCAGAAGAGTGCAGTCCTAGAAACACTTAAGATACTGAAGAGAACCCTCAAACTATCAGGCCTCTGATAGAAAACCAAAGATTGAAGTAAAATGAAACCACCCACGTGGAACTATATATATATATATATATATATATATATATATATATATATATATATGCGTGTGTATGTATCTGTGTAAAATTTTACCTTTTGGGAAATAAGTCAAGATGCTCCCAAACTGCCAATAATCTTTACCTTTCTGGCTGTTCCAGTTTTTTTTTTCCCCCTCTTTTTAATTTTTTTAAATTTATTTACAATACTGTCTCGCAGTCCTTCTCCTGTGACTTCAGAAGCTGGATCAGGCATGGTAGAACGGTTCCTGTATTTACCCCGCCCTTTTTAGCAACTTGAAGTACACAATGATACCTCATTTGTCCTCGGTCAGGTGATATTCTTGAAAAACAACAAGGGTCTCCAAACAGGCTTCATTTAAACATGCCCCCTTTGTTCTGTTGTTGGACTTTAGTGCCCTTGTAGACAATGATGAAGTTTCCTGGAGGGGTGAAGTCCATGATTGGGAGGAACAGCCTCCTTGATCTGAATCTGATCAGGGTTTTGAATTGAACTTCCATGATAGGCATGGGCCGTACATGTGGAACACCATGTTCAAGCATAAGGTGGTCCAAAACAGGTATTGGTATCAGGTCATCTTAAACAAGGGTTGATTATAGATTCTGTAATCGTACCATCAGACCTGCAGCCCTATGTCTTCAATACTCGGGTAAAGAGAGGGGTAGAGCTGTCAACTAATCACCACCTGGTGGGAAGCTGGATCAGCTGCACTATCAGTCAGACCAAATAAAAAAATTTTTTTTAAGTTTTGTGTAGGTGAATTGTGAACATCTGCAAAGGCTCTTCAACTCCCACTTCTTGACAAAAGGCTAGTGTAGATTTTTGATTATCTTGGACAGACTAATCCTGTAATGATTCATGTTTTCATTTATGCCTGGTTTTATTCTTAGATATTTTTCCTGCCATGCCTCTGTGCTCTAATTGTTTAATTCTGCTAATCTGCACCTATCCTAATTATCTCTTTGTTTTCACCTGTGTTTGGCACTTCATAATCTCTCCCAAGTCTCTGCCTCTCTGCCAGATTATTGACTGCCCTGTGCCAGTAAAAATCTAGTGCTCTTTCCCTGTTCTCATCAGCTTCTGTCAGGATTTGGGTGTCTTAAGTTTACTTTTGTATTAGGTTTATTGTTTTATGCTTCTCCTGTTTAATATTTTCTTTTGTTGTTCTGCTCCCTGTTTTCCTTGTGTTACCACTCATTCTCCCTCAGTAGTTCTGCCAACCTGCCTCATCACTCACACCTGTCCCTTGTTAGTATCAGTCACCTGTTTCTACTTACTCGTTACTCTCAGTCTTTAAAACCTGTTCCTCGTCGTCCACTACTCACTGGTTCATTATCATTTATACGCTGTCCGCTTTTCCTTGTGTCGCGCCCCTTGTGTTCATCGCAGTCTGGATTTTGTATGATTTTGTTATGTAGTTTTTGTTGCTGCCACGTCAGCGCTTTTGTTTTTTTTTTCTTATTTTAAATAAATTAGTTTTTCTTATGGAGCTCTGTTTCAGTCTGCATCTTGGGTCCAAAACATCCACAAAACCTGGCAGCTTTATCATTTTTTGACTACGTTTATGCCCATGAACTACTCCCTTTTTGCCTTGCCCATGACAGATTTTTACAACAGCTCTGATTTCTGGACACCGAACTTCACTCTGATCTTTGACAACAGACAACACCTCCAATTGCCTTTCTGTGTATGACCACTGCCTAACTATTGACAACATTTCTCATACTGCGGAGTATTGTGTCTGTGATAGCTCCATGTTAATAGCCTGCAGACTGAAGAGGAATGCTAAGAAGACTCTCAGCTCCCTCACTCCCGCTCCACTGGATCAGGCAACGTTCCTGTGTTTACATTTACTCACCCTCTCAGACGTCACCATAGCTGCCGTCTTACCGCCTGCCTCCCAACATTGCAGGTTACTGAACTTGAACAAATCAAACTCTTGCCACCTCACTTGTGTTCAAGTTACTAAACTGTTCTCTTTTCCTGCAGAGCTGCAAGTGACAAACTGAATGAAGAATTTTTTTCCAATTGCTGCTTAATAAACCTTTTTCCTTTTGATGGTCACTCCAGTGTTGTGGCTGAATTTCAGGTTTCCCAGCGTAAATCATTACAAATCCTAGTAAGTTGAATTTGGGGCAATATGACTTTTTCTTATGATTGTCTTCAAGATTACAAAACAAAGATAAGTTGCCTTCAGTTATAATTGTTAATATGAGTGCAGCTTCTATGGCAGCAACAGCTAAAACTTAGTGGGAAGGAATGAAGCAGTTTATCCTACTGGCCTTAAAGTTCTGGCAAAACTGTTTGACAGCAGTTTCCATCCCAGGATGTGATTGTTTTGAGTCTGGAACTACTGACCTGAACTAAGGATGTTGAGTATGTACCCAATAGAAGAGGACAAAGAAGAGTGACACTTTGTAATCAATTTACCACATCTTTAGCTCTTGTTAAAGCAAGGGGCACCAGATTAATTCATTGATCAATAGCTGATTGAATTCCTATAAGGGTTAATCAGTAATTGGATGATTCACCCTATTCACCCTTATGGTTCATCAGATCTCAACAGCTGAGGTTGACTCCATGAAGGAGGAGACAGACTTTTGTCTTAAATTCAACCATCTGCTGCTTGTTCTGGGGTTGGGTCACGGGGACAGCAGTTTGAGCAGGGACGCTCTGACATCTCTTTTCACAGCCACCTCCTCCAGTTCTTCCAGAAGGATGCCAAGGCATTCCCAGGTCAGCTAAGAGACAGTCTTTCCAGTGTGTCCTGGGTCTTCCCTTGGGTCTCCTCCCAGTTGGATGTGCCCAGAACACATCCCTAAGGAGGTGTCCATGAAGCATCTGGTAAGGATGCCCAATCACCCTTTTTTCCTTAGAGAAGACCCCCAAATAGGGTCTTCCAACGCAGATTAGTCCTAGGTGACGTTGAATGGAACACTAACCACTTAACCTCAATGGGCTTTGGGCCCTGACCCGCCTCCTTATCATGGTCCTTTTGAGGTCTGAGCAGCCTCCAAGTTCTTATAAGATGAAGTGACGACTGGCCCTCCACAGCTTCTGATGTGGTGAGGAACCTTTAACTCGATGTGATGAGAAAGATAAAAGAAGCAATTTTGCATCTAGCTAATATATTTTAACTGATGCAAATTGATAAATAACATCTATTTCAAATCTGTTTCATCAAAACTAACCCTACAATCTGGTACGATTAATAATTTCTGACAAAATTCCAAAGTGAACTATTGAACAAAATTGTTTAAAGTATTCCAAATTCTTGCACGAATTATAAACCATAAACATCAATCCTTAAATCCAAGTATTCTATTCAAAGAATTCTTGTATCAGATAAACTAATCACTATTTCACCTTAGATTGTTAAAGTATTACTTGCTGTTGTTTTTTCTTGATAAATCATCATTCAGTAGTCATTCCTCAGAAGAATATTATCTTACATCTTAGTCCTAAATTTGCTGTCATCTCAGTTGTTTATTGTTGATTTAATTTTTTTAATTTAGATTAAATTATTCCCTGTGATGAACAAATTTCATCCTTCAGTTGTTGAGTTGTGATAAATGACAAGTTTAATCCAAAAGATTGAACAACTCACTTGTTACAAAGTAATTTCTCAACTAAAATTTCACTTTACGGTTTTCTTTTTCAGTCCCTCCAGGATTTCGCAGAAATTTTTTGTAATTGTTGCGGGCTAAAATGCCTGAATTTACGAGGCATTTTCCTAAAAGTTGCGATTTTTTTTATTTTTTTTACTAAAATCAATAAAAAAACATAACTTATAATGTATAAACCAAAAATACTTCCTAGTTTTGTAAGATAATTACCAACAAACATTGACATTATTAAAAGGTGCTTTGTTTGAGAACTTTGATAGCTTATAAACTGACATTCATGACCATTTCTGGATTGTCCCTCATCTGCAGCTCTCCTCACATGTTTTGCAGACACAAAGTGTTTGTCGATGCGTTTATGTTCCATGATTACACTGCAGGACGTGCAACAGCTTCCCCCCACTCTCGTGCAGCTGGGGAGGAAACTGGTTTGCGACCGCAGTGAAGTTAGTTTTAAGTTGGATATTGGATATTCGCGCTCCGCGGAGTTAGCGGCATCTAGCTCACGGCTGACCCAAAACAGGAGCGCTAATGTCGGCCAGCCCCTTTTCTCACGCGCGGTGGTTCACTTAGGGGCGGCTAAGTCAGCCGTGAGCTAGACGCCGCTAACTCCGCGGAGCGCGAATATCCACTATCCTACTTAAAACTAACTTCACTGTAGTGTTTTGCTGAAATCTTTGTGGGCAAATGTGAAGCATTAGCGCACATTTTGGCTTCGGTCGCTGCTCCTGCATGCTCCCGGCATTCTGATGTTAACAGGATGTGACGTCACATCTCTTCTTCGTGAGTTATTTGGGGTTATTTTGGTTAAAGTTGCGGGAAAGTTGCTGTGTTTTGGGCAAAGTTGCACAAAGTTGCAATTTCACTGGGTTTGCTTGATTTTGCGTTAATAGTTGCGATCGCAACATCGCAAAATCCTGGAGGGTCTACTTTTTTCTTTAGGTTTTCTGCTGCAAAACCACTGATCAAAAATTATCTTTCACTCACATTGCAAACGAAGACCGGAAACAAACAATGGGAAGAACCTTCACACAGCAAACACAAAAACAAACTGCAAAACTAACTGATTTGCAATCGCCTGCCCAAGGCTTTCTCTTCAGTTTGTTATCAGTTTGTCTAGTTATTATCAAAAAAAAGTTTGATAACAACTAAAACATTCAGATTGTTCATGCTAGATAGACTTTGGGGATTGTACAGAAAGCTTTTAATCTCACTTTCTCACATTTTCACTTGCAATTGAGTACTGGTCTCCTGTAAGACAAAAGAGACAAAGTTTGCTAAAACACTTGAATAATTTCTCAGACCTAATTATTGAGCACAAACATTGATCAACAATCATTTTTCCATGTTTCAAAAGCTTAGTAATAAAACAGTAATAAAACCCCTGATTCATTTAAGCAATGAATCAGGGGTTTTTGTTGTTTTTGTTTTTTGTTTTTTTGCAAGCCGTAGGAAAGCATGTAAATCTGTGAATATTTGATTAGATGTTTATGAATGATACACCAGTCCCAAAACAACACACACACACAGTGGAGCAGTGCAGATGGGATAGGTTAGAAAAATTCCAAGGGCCAGGGGTCTCAGAAGATAGATAGATAGATAGATAGATAGATAGATAGATAGATAGATAGATAGATAGATAGATAGATAGATAGATAGATAGATAGATAGATAGATAGATAGGTGAATAGTGAAAATTCATGATATCTTTGTTTTTACTTATTTTTGGCAGTAAATGCTAAATGTACCCACTCCCAAACCAAAAATTCAACATTCATACTGGACTAAACACCCCTCTGTATCTGTATGAAATGGTTTGTTCCTGCCTTAGCAAACTTGAAGGTGTTTAGTTACAGTAGAAGTGCCAGAAGTTAAGAACAAAAGTGACCATGCTGCCTAGACAAACAATAAAATCAAGTTTTTGAAAAAGAAAAGAGAAAAAATAGAGAGGGTGTCAATTTGTAACCCAGTTTTTTTCCAAAAAAGGTGGGGAAACCTGTTGGCCAAATTTCCACAGTAAAATAAGACAACTAGCTTAACTACTGATTAGTGTTAGCCGTATTTCACCAACATTTAATTAGTGAAGAGAAATGTTCATTAAGATATTCATATTATATTAAACTTGTCCCTGTACCTTTTACCACACTTAAAAGATGAATCAGAGCCAGCAGCAGCCCATACCTCCTCCCTGTCCCAGTGAAGAAAGTAGCAATACTGTATTCAATGACATGCCAGTTAGCGTCACTGCAAGGAGTCTATGGGTTTTTTTTCTCCGCAGGGTGTCTGAGCTCTCCCTTAGAGATAGGGTGAGAAGCTCGGTCATCTAAGGGACTCAGAGTAGAGCCGCTGCTTCTCCACGTCAAGAGGAGCCAGTTGAGGCGGCTCGGGCATCTGGTGAGGATGCCTCCTGGACGCCTACCTGGTGAGGCCTGACTCCAGATAAGCGGAAGAAGATGGATGAATGGATGGATGGATGGCTGGATGGATATATATATTTTGCTTTTGCCTTTTCCTTACAAATGTGTTTCATCAAGTAATGTTTATATTTTGCTTTTGTTTTTTTCCTTACACATGCGTTTCCATTAAGTAATGTGTATATTTTGCTTTTGCCTTTTCCTCACAAAAGCGTTTCATTAAGTAGTGATTGTATTTTGCTTTTGCTTTTTCCTTACACATGCATTTTTGTCAAGTAATGTTTATATTTTGCTTTTGCCTTTTCCTTTAACATGTCCTCCTCCTCTTTAATCACTGTGTGCATTTCTGCCTCCTCAGTAAGCAAATGAGGAGGCTGTCTTCTTGGTCCAGCTCCTCTTCTATTGGTCAATAACCAGGAAGGAGCAGGATCCATGTGCAGATCAATTGTTCATTCCTGCACTCTCGGCCGTTTCAGGAGGAACAAGGAAGGAGGAAGACTGCCAGCACACAAAAATGAATCAGACATGTTAGGTATGTGTGATAATCAAGATGTACAAATCAAAATATTTTATCATGCCATACCTTGACAATTTCCAGAATATATAGAGTACACATATTAACATCATTATAAGCAGACCAGACACACTGAGTTATTGAAGGTAATATTTATTGACAGATCAAGAGGAAACTGGGAAGTGCAGCTCCAGGGACAGGCAAGAGGCACACCACGTAGATTTGCTAAATTGTGCAGCACAATACATGCTAGCACAATGCAACAAGCCTTCTGTGGGGTGTACAGCAGGACACCACCGGTACTGCCCAGGTAGCACAAGCAGCCTTTGAGTTGCCCTATGCTGCATTCAATACCCCCCATGTGCGGGCATGAAAATCATTTTATTGCAGCTCTTGCTCTGTCTGGGGGTTGGTGAGTGGTGGGAGGAGCCAGCAGATAGCCTTTTTCACCTTAGGATACAGTGATCCTGTATGGATTAGAACCACACCATCATTGTAATGATGTGAATATGCTTCTTAAATTTCTATTGAGAAGACTGTCACCATGTAAACAGTGTGAAGTAGGTTCAATCTGTAAAACAATTCAGTACATCACATGAACAAAAACTTGACCTAGAAGCCAGCCATTGTGAATGACACCTGTTTGAAGTTTGTTCCCAACACTATTATTCTGCAGTATGAAGAAATCATCAGTTGAATGAGGCCAACCTGCCATTATATTTGTTAGACCCATTTGTGCATCACAAATCAGTTGCACATTTATGGAATAAAAATGCTTTCAGTTTATGAAAGCAAATTCGTTTTCAGGGCCATTATAGTAATGTGAGTGCAGTCAGTTGCCCTGATTAAATTTGGAAATCGGCTCCTCGCTGCAAATTGCAATTTGATGTTTGCCTATTCAGCCACTGTGTAGGGGAATTTAATATATCTGGGCATCATGTGGATGAGGCTGTCTCATACAGAAGACATGTCACGGCTCAGGGACAACTATGAAATACCTGACCTGTCAGCCAGCTCCCTCTGAAAGGCTCCAGCAGTTGCAAGGAACGTGGTAAGGACTTGAACTGCACAGGTTCTCCTACTTTTTCTCTGTAAGTCTGGGGTTAGTTCAGTGCAGAGTTCCAAAATTTTTGCTCTGCCAATCAGCTAATTAACCAGACATCATGTGCCAGCAAATGGGTGTGATCTCTGAAAACACGCTGCCTCCTAATTCTTCCATTGCCAATGTCCTCCAGTAACGTGTCATTACCTACACCCTGTAGACCTTAGGAATCATCACACAACTTGTTCTGAAATAATATGCTGATCCGACATAATTTTATTTTCAGTGAGAATGGAAGTGCTTCTTAGACATTTCACATGCATCTTATCTCAGCTGTCTGTGCATCTCGCAAGTGTGTGGTCACCATTATGAGTTTATATCTACAAATGACAACACTAGAGGAAACTTTACCATTTACACTGGGTTGAGGTTGTTTTGATTATTTTTGTGATGAGTTAGTTATATGTAATATTGTAAGAGGTTAAACATGGTTCAGTTTTATTCCTTGGCTTTAAACCATAAATGATCAAACTCATTAGTAAATATTAAGTTCAAATTTCTCTTAAGTTCACAAAACCACATGAAGTCATGTTTCAGAGCAATACAGCAAGTTTCAGTCCTTTTTAGTTTAATACTGTCAACTGAAAAGTTTGCATGGCGGTAAGCACATTCTCCCTGCAGGTCAAGAGTTTGCATATGTCTCTGCACACTTTCATGCAACGTTCGTTTTCATACATCCTGACATGAGTGGACCTTTTTGTGCGTATACACTGTTTATGCATGAAGCTTCAGGATGGTGATCCCAAAAGCGAAAGAATAAATCCTTTATTGCAAAAACTACATACTTTTTGTGGAGTGACAACAAAGTGAAACTTCCCTTTGTGTCAAATTAAACTATTATTGACTGGGAGTTGTATCCATCCAAATCCGCAGAGATTTCAGGCGGAGGAACAGCTGGGTAAATTATAGACGAATATCATTTCTTTAAAGCTCTTCCCATTTCACACATTTTTTTCAATGTACACTTGATATTTATTGTTGTTTTTTATGTTTTTACAATGTTTGTTTCTTCTGTTGACAGTTCAGTAAAGTAACAAAAATCTTCTTTGGCTTTAGATTTTTTGGCGTAATTAGGGATTTGTGCTCTGCCGTATTTAAGGCTGTTTTATTATTCATAAGTACTGTCTGCTTATTGAAGTAATAAAGGATACTCTATAGTTCAGCACCTGGGATCTACAACACAAACAATAATTATCTGTAATTATTCTTCTTACTTCAGTATGTTTGGGGCCGTAGGTGAGGTTAAAGGTGGGGCTATGACGTTGTTTCCAAAATGCTGTGTTTAAGCTGTCCAGATGAGAACACAACAGTGACATTTAAAGTTTTTCTCCCTCTGGAACCTTGTTTCAAAAAATACTATTTAGAAGCTCCTCAAATGCCATTTTCTTGTGGATGGGGCCTTATTTTAGCTGGACTGAGGTAACAGCTAGTCCAAACATAGCCAAGACAGAAGTGGATTATTGTTGCTGCTTTAAACAGCCACAGTCACAAAAGTGTCACTTTTTTATCTTATGTCTCATTCATTTAATATAATCCAGCCCTTCAGACTGAGTGTCAATCTTTTTTTTACAATCTTAGTGACATAATACCTGACAAAACAACCCTAAATTGTCATGTTGGGTAACCGTGTCTCTGGGATGGTGAGGAGCACAGAAGCAAAAACATTATTGTCCGTCTTTTGCCTTTCTGTGGTGAGCAATAGATATTGTCCACATGAACCACAAGACAGCAGTGATTCATTTTGGTTTTGGTCCCATTTGGATTAGCTGTTACCTTACCTGGTTGTTTAAATATCTATCTGCACCTGATAAGATAATAATTAATCATAACCTTTACAAAGAACCCCACTTCAAAAGACCTGAACTGTGGTTTTTATCTAGGGGCATTTTATAATTTGCGATGTCCTTCAGAAGCCTTTACTTGTTACAAGCAAGAAGATGGAGGACAAGGAGACACAAATCGAAAAGATGGTGTTTGTAGTCCTTTTATGTGTAAAACAATTGCAAACCAAGACTACATGGTTTATGTATTTATACAATTAGTTTTTCATTGTTACATTATGTGATTGTGTTCCTGGGCTCCTTAGTTTTGTTTTCTTCATTTAAACCTTTATATATATATATATATATATATATATATAAATTTTGCAATTGTCAGTTTTTTTATCAGCAGTATGTTTAATTAATGCTTCCTGTGGCTCTGAATTTGAGTCCTCAATTTCTTCCCTATGTAGCAAAAACAAGAGATGTTAAATTAGTGTGACTAAAATTCACAGATTAATGAACTAACTGGCAGCTCTCCGGAGAACTACGGGCATGAAATAAAATCTGTCAAGAGCTCCAAACATAATATATAAAACAAAATTTATCTCATTTATAAACAGGTGCACAAACTCCATGAAAACAATATAAATGCTAAGTGTTTTTTCTTTGACTTTGATCTGAAAAGTTGGTTTTCATTTGAGTGTGTTCCAAGGCTGAACGGTGTCTAAAAACCAGACCATTTCAGAACATCTAACTGGTTTCCATTGGGAAAAAATACATTATTTAAAAAAAAAAGATTCTTGTTCACTTTGTCTCCATGGAAACAAGATGTGGAATTTTGAGTCTACCTCTCCGCAGCTGTGTTTTTGCATGTACACATGCTCTGTGTTTTAACTGTCTCGCTTTTGAGTGCATTCTCTTTGTGTTCTCATAAATGTCTCCCCCCCTCTCTTTGTGAAGCTGCTCAGCTGTCTTACTCACTTACTGCTGGCCTTCAAGTGCATTAGTCCTGAAAAGTTTTTTGCACTTTGTTTAACATCCTATGTCAAGATGAGACCTTCACAGTTCAGATGGAAAAAGATGGAAATATAGAACAAAGAACACCTCACCGCTCTGTAGCTGACATTCATTTTCTGTCTCTTTGTAAGCTTTAACGTGTGGATTGGTTTTATGCAAGATTAGGCATAAATAACATTTGAAATTCAGAATTTGTTGCAAATCCTATGTGCTACCTGCTGCATTCTTGTCTATCTCAATTTGCAAACTCAGTTGTTATGGTTGAAGGATAGTGGTGTCAACGTGGATATCAATTAGCTCTAATTTGTTTTTCAAATTTTGCTGTCATATCTTTCAAGATTCATAAAATATGTCTTAATTCACAAAAGCTCACATGGTTCACAACCTTCACAATCAATGATAATGTGTAAATAATAACATCTTTATCTCAAAGGGAAAAAAAGAACAAAGACTTTTCTCTATGATGCCATCGACTACAGACTGAGTTCAAAGATGAAAGACAGAACTGACACATTTGATTTATCTTTTTCTGGGTGATGAAATCTGGGGGAAGAACTACCAATGGGTCACAGTATGTCACAGAATACAATCCCAGCACTGATGATTGAATTTTTTATGAAACTTTGAAGAAGTTTATTTTAAATTCTGGGCCAAGAATATTTCAGCATGCATTGAGGGGAGAGATTACTCCGCACAAAACAGCATCAATGAGCTAAAACACAGTAAGAACCAGTGCTTGTATTTGTGCCTCCAGTGGTATTTTCTGTCCGGTTTGAACAAGTAATTGCATTTCACTGAACTATGTTGTACCTGTATTCATTCACTCACTGATGAATTGCTGAATGCTTGTAAACCTTAGCAGCCCTGTGGACATCACACATCAGGGGGTCACGAAAAAAGACGAAAACACCCAAGTGTTTTTTTTCAATGTTCTGTATTAAAAAATAGTGTGTGTATGTACATATATGTTACAATAAGCATATTTTCTGATTTTCTTTCAACTGATGTTGGCTTCAAAACACTTTTCAGTTCAGCTTTAAGCAATAGCTGCCTCTTTGCTCCTCAAAGGATACTTTTTTTTACAGAAGAATGCACACCAAGCTGAATTACAGTATTCTTATGTAATCTGCCTGGAAGCAGATGCTGAAACATCTTGTGTAAAATGATAAAGACACAAAATGACAATAGATGAATCGATGAGGGGAGTCTTTGACTGAGTTTCAAGCACAAACATGAGAGGAGATGATCAGTTATGTTTTGAAATCAGATTGTTGGTCCCTTTTTTAGAAAACAAAATAGACCACAGACTTTGTGCAACTTGTGATGATAAAAATAGCTTTAAAATACCTCCTGAAATAGTGCAAAGATGCATAAAATTAGCAAATGCTTTATCTTGTCACACTTCCATTTTATACATAAAATATCAAAGATATGGAGATATAAAGAGAAAATCTTTTTGTCTAAAATCTCTCACTCCTGAGGTTTCTGTTGCCTGGTGAAGTCAGCACTGAAGCTTTTAATCAGGCCAACCTTTTATTTTGTTGTACTGATAATGACCTCATGATTTACCATATCCCTTAACCTCAACAAAGTTTCTCACCAACTTTCTTCAAAAATCCATCCATCATCCATCAATTTTCTTTACCAGCTTCTCCATTCCAGGTTGCGGGGAGCTGGTGCCTATCCCCTGCAGTCACTGTGTGAGATGCAAGGGACACCCTGAACAGGTCACATGTCCACCACAGGGCCACACTGAGACAAATGAGACAAACAACCATTCACACTATCACTCATACTGAGGGACAATTTAGAGTTACCAAATAACCTAACATGCATGTTCTTGGTCTGTGAGAGGAAACCGGAGTAAATCCACATGAGAACAGGGAGAACATGTAAATTCCACTCTTAGGAAATCAAAACACCTAAAAACTTTTCTATGTATCTCTGTTAGCTTTTAAACCATTAAGATAATAAAAGGCCTTGCACTCCTTGAAGGCCTGACACAGTTTTAGACTAAGATCATCTTATATTGAGAAATGACAAAGTTACAGCTGATTTGGTGAAACCTTACAGATAGGTAGATCCCTTGGGAAGACTTCGTCAGGGAATTTAAAAGGGCGTAAAACAAAACATCACAAATGAAAACACAGGGAACAAAACTGAATGAAAACAGATAACTCAAAAACACACAGAACCCATGAAGGAAACAGAATGAATGATCTCAGACAGAACACAATCTAAAAACTAACTAAAAGATTCCCCAAAAATAACTCAAAATACCCTGTTCCTGACACAGGGTGGGAACTCTTGGGATTCTATGAAGCTCGTCCCCCTAAACACTAAATGTATTAGGGTTGAAACTGTACAAATATTAGATAAAATTTCAGAACAAAATAAGTTTCAGATGAACTGTGCATTTAAATTAAAATCACAATTTATTTAAATTTGAATGTTGTTTTAAGAATTAACAGAAAAGTCCACAAACTGGCCCAGTACTCTGCTGGGAACCTGCTGGTTCCTTTTGATATAGCTGCAAAATGGACCAAAAGAAATCTGTACAGAAACCCAAAACCCTAAACCAGGTTAAGGCAGTCCTGGTGGCCAGAACCAATGATACCGACCGCGCTGCTGCAGATGAGCCTGAAAAGGACCAGAGACAACGCCTGATCAGCTCAGAGGAACCAGAGTCTTCCTCTTCTACATCCTTTGCAACATCATTACTATCAGCAGCATCTCCATCATAGCAGAGGCAGTGGACAGCCCTCCCTAGAGTCACAGGTGTGAACAGCCAGGCCCACACCACACAAACTCCCTGCTTGATCCACTGACACAGGCCTAACAGGGGATGACCACGACCACTGGCAGGAGACTGATTTCCAATAAGGGAGGAGACCACAGATGACGAGGATAAGGTAGTCTTGACAATTCCACTGGAGCTCCTCCAAACACCAGAGGGAACCATGGAGGCGATAGGAGAGCTGGACCTCCACCCCATTACCACCACACAACCCACACCTCCATACCCTGCCTGAGGTGGAGTCTGAAGCTGAAAAGCGACAGCTGGTCATTGACCTCTCAGCTGATCGACTGTCCACCTCCACACACCGGTCGCAGAAAGGAGGCCCCTTCAAGAAGCCAGTCCATCATGTGATTGAGGTTAAGCTCATCTCCATCTGCCATAGCCTGACGTCCAGTGTCCAGACCAGGTTCCCATCTCTTCCTCTCTCAGTGGCGCCACCTGCTGCCACCAATGCTGCTGAACCTACACGTGGTCCTTCATCATCATCACCACATCCTCCTCCTGCTACCATACCGAAGGTAACCAGATCCACATCAACACCCCTGATAAGTCACAGGATTGGACTCTGTGTGATATTAAGTGGGTAATATTGGGGGATTCTAATGTGGCCAGATTGTCTGACTCCTCTAACCGGCAAACTGACAGCTTTCCGGGAGCAAAATGGCAACATCTAGTGGCACCGTTTTAAAAAAAACAGTGTGTGCTGCACAGAGAAGAAAATTATTCTCTTTTTTAGTCTGAACAACAGGTCACAGTCATAAAAAAACTGCAATCACAAAGATGAGAGCCGGTCTCTGAATGGCATGGATGAAGTGTCCACAGGCTGAGATCTTTGTACCTGCGATCAACTTCTCATCATTTCTGCCTCACAAAGAGCAGGTTGAGAAACATTAAGGACCACATCTCTCAGCATAGCAGGCACATCACTCAGCTGGAGGAGGGATTTGACTCTGAGAAGGCCCTGATCCAGCCTGGACCAAGGCTACAGGTTCCCTCATGCTCACTCACTGCTATGATTATGTAAATTAGATATCCCCAAGAGACTTTTTGTGCAGGAGGAGAACAAGACAATTGGTAACATGTACAAAAATATTTCAGTTAACTGATGCACAGTTCACTTTGCTTAACAGAGCCCAGAAATTTGTTCCCACTTAGAGAGGCAATAGAAATATTTTATTTCAAAGCAGACATGATTTGCAGCAGTATCACAGGACGGTTAAAATATCTGTATATTACAAGGATGAGGACAGTGCTGAGGCGCCTTAATTTACTCCTCAAGTCAGATTGATCTCCTCCACTGGGCAGACTAACCCCCGAGGTTAGGCTTTGAATTAATAAGGATTTGCAGCACATTCAGCAGAACTTAAACCTTTATAGTATACATTATGATGCCAATTAGGTAAAAAGAAAAAAAATGTCTGGAGAGTTTTTATGTCTTCAAATAGGCTAAATAAACATAATCTGAAGAAATCTTAAAGTTTATGTTTGTTTGTTAGTTTGTTTTTTAGGTTTTTGGAGTTTGTTGTCTGAAGGCAACATTGTACCATAAATGGTGCCTAGGTGAAAAAACATTTTGAACATCATTTATGTCATAAATGTGTAAAATCTTCAATATCTTAAAAAAAATTATTAGGTTATTATTCAATTACCAAGGTCTATTATTTAATTAGCAAATACATAGCATTAAACTATAAGAATTTAAGGTTTATTCCCCTACTAATGTGAATACATTTTCTAGACAGAAAAATGCCAGGAAATGATGGTGTTAGTTTCTTTTTGAATTGCAAATATGTTTTCTTAAATAAGTCTGCAAAAAAAAAAGGTTTCACTGTGGATTCCTGGAAATTATGTGACAAATTAAAACACTGTTATTAGTTCTTTAGGGTCTTCCCTCTTTCTTTAAAGTTTTGCTTTATCATATCACATCTGTAATTGTGGAGATGTGAAAGGCAAAATATGGGTTTGTTGCCTGAGCATAACATGGCACCATAGAGGGTTAAAGTCTGCAGAACTAAATCTAATTTGAATAAGGATGAAATCAGAATCCTAAAGGAATTAATCCAGAACAAAAGTACTGTAATTAAACCAGCTGATAATAGGTACTCAGTAGTAATCAGGGACAGAGAACAATATCTGTGGGAGGGATACAGACAACTTAATGAGACTAATTATTATTCCAAACTATCTAAACCCATATATACAGATACTATTCCTATTATTACTAATATAGTCAGTAGTGTATATAATGAAAACTCTATTAATGCTGAACAGAAAAATTGCCTACTTGGCTCCTCAGAAGGTTGTTAAAGAACCAGAAGAATGGAGCAGAACTCATGAAATTCCTCCTGGAAGACCGATAGTTTTAGACTGCAGCAGTGAAACCTTTTATACAGCTGAATATCTTGATTATTATTTAAATCCATTATTTATTAAACATAACAGTTATATTCCAGATACATATGATTTCATTGATAAATTTTAAAAAGTATTCATACCTGAGTCTGCTCTTCTGCGTACTGTGGATATATACAGTCTGTACACTTATATAGATACCAAAGAAGACATCGAGGCAGTTAAAAACATATTTATGAAGTATCCTGACAAAGAACTGCTGCAGCTTTTGGAGATCAATCTGACCAAGAATGACTTTGAATTTATTGGGGATTTATTTTTGCAAATCAAAAGTACAGCTAAAATTTGCCCTTGCCTATGCAGATATTTTCATGGCTAAATATGAGGTCTCAGCAGAAATGTGAGAAAAAGCCTTTGGGTTATTTTAAACATCTGGATAACATTTGGAGAGTTTGGACCTACTCAGATGTCTTGGACACACTGAAGATGCATAAGCCTTTCATAACCACTAGTCACACAAAAGTTGATTTTCTGGACACAACCACTTACAAAGGCCCACAATTTCAAACATCCCACACACTTGACAGTAAAGTTTTTTTCAAAAGAACTGACACACGTGCACTGTTATACAAAACCAAAACCAGCCACCATTCCAAGCACACATATGCTGGATGAATAAAATCACAATTATGAAGATTTCACTGAATATGCACTCAGCAGTCTGATTTTAAATCTGCGACCAAAATGCTGTTTCTAGCCTTGTCCACTAGGGGGTACTCAAGATCTTTCCTGAGAAAGTGATTTATAATATTCCTGCAGACCAAACCTATTGTTGCTTTTTGTGACCACCTATTCTTCTTCTACAGTACAGTTAGTCAAAAATATATTTAAAAAAACCAAAAACAAAACATAAAACAATTTTAAAATTTAAACAAAAAGTCAAATTTTAATAGATCATAGAGTAATTGTAATTGTAATTGTAATAATTGTAATCTTAAAAGACTATACTTAGTCTAAGCTAAACTATAACCCCTGACTAACTCTAAAGTCCGAGGTCACCAGGAATTCTTTCAGCACAAAAGATGGATTCAAAACAAATTTACTGAAAATGTTTATCTGACTTAGTGCAGAGGCAGAACCAAATCCCAAAACTGTGTTTGACTGATCAAAGCAGTGTGGGAGAAACAGGTAACACTATGTTGATTAGATGGACACAGCATAGATACAACATTGTGAGAAAAATAGACACATCTCTGGTCCAACATGTATATGGTTGGGATGCATTAAAGAGGGCTGAGTGGGTCTGGATTAGCAGATTAGACAGTCGTACCAAGTGGCTGAATGAGAACTGACTTTTTTTGTTTTTTGAGGGGTGGGGTGGGGGTGTGTGTTATAGAACCTAACCACTGACTTTAAACTTACCCCTGACATCTGGCCCAAACCCTAACCCTTTCCCTAACTCATGCTGGTGTAGAGGAGGTTCAGCCACAACTTTAGGTCATAACTCTAAGTCTCTAACCCATCCCTAACCCCAGGCTTGGAGCTCTGGAGAGGTGGCAGCCTGGTGGACAGGGCCCCAGACATGGGGGGACAGACTAGTGGAGAGGACTTAGAGCCTGGAGCTGTGGAGAGTGTGTAGACTGGTGGAGAGGACCCCAGGCCTGAACATGACCCCCAGGCCTTAACATGAAGGATGTGGATTATGGACATGGAATGTAGGGTTATGCTGCTTCACTGAAAATTTGGACCTAATATACACATGTTGCAAATGCAAAGAAAGAAATGGACTGGAAAATAAAGACACTAACTGCATGCAAGTATGATTAAAGACCCAAGTAAACCTTGCCTCACTCTAGCCCACAATCTGAACCACTGTAGAACAGAAGAACTTTACAGATGAAATCCACCACTGGCATCCAACTGTAACAAAAGCTCTATTATGCAGTCTGACCTTAATTCCTGATGAATCGACCATGATCTGGCTCCAGATTAGATTACTTTATTCAGATGTAAGATGACACAGTCCTCCTCCTCCATAGTCCTCCTCCTCCATCCTCACCAGATGCTCGGGCATCTGGTGAAGATGCCTCCTGGACGCCTCCCTGATGAGGTGTTCTGGGCACGTCCCACCGGGAGGAGGCCCAGGGGAAGACCCAGGACACGCTGGAGGGACTATGTTTCTCGGCTGGCCTGGGAACGCCTTGAGATTCCCCCGGAGGAGCTGGCCCAAGTGGCTGGGGAGAGGGAAGTCTGGGTCTCCCTGCTTAGGCTGCTACCCCAGCGACCCGACCCCGGATAAGCGGAAGAGAATGGATGGATGGATGGATGGATGGATGGATGGATGGATGGATGGATGGATGGATGGATGGATGGATGACACAGTTTCTGCCAAGAACCCAGCAATCCCAGCTGGGAAGAACCTTCTACAAGATCCTTTACAGAGCCTGAACATTCCAACTCATTTTGCAAAATCCTTTAACAGCTACTGCCACTGAAAATCCTTTTCACCACTTTCTTCACTTCTTCCCATCTTTGCTCAGCTCCAACACCTCAAAGGACATTCTACAGAGACCGCTTCAGGCCACTAACCAGTGTGTTTTTGAAACTAGTGGAATAGAGCATATACAGTTTCCCTGTGTTTAATCTACAGGAACAGCATGTTGTGGAAGGTGACATCAGAGTCCTAATTGTAGCCAAGTCTCCTATAAGGACAAGCCTCATACACATACCAACACACTATACACTTCACACATTCGTTTTAACTGATTTTACAAATAATCATATTTTTCCAGCTTGGTTGAAAACCATGGATGCAACAGGACCTTTTTAATTCTCTTTAATTCCTCCAAAATCACCACTAAGCCAAGCAAAGATAGCCTAGCTTAGTAGCCACCATTTGTAACAAAACCACCTCTCATCTTTTGACCATAATATCTTATTTTTTATGTTAAGCCTCTTACCTAAATAGACATAACTTCTCTCCTCATTCAAATACATTAGGAACAGTTATTTATATCTTAAAGAAGTTATCACCAAAATCACCACAGAATTGAGCACAGGACTGTCCACAGAATTGGATCACCCTGAGGGGCCTCCACTAGCAAGAGCATCTGGTGATAAACAGCTGAAACACTTGTTGACCCAATCAATCAGTCAATTCACTTTATTTTGGTAAATTATCAACATTAAACACAAGAAATAAAAAGACAATAAACAAACTCTTAATTTACCAAAAAAGGAATAGGCTGAAGCCAGGAGTCCAGCATTGAAGATTGGTCCTGAAATTCCTCTTCAGCTATGATCTAGTCTTGTGGACAGTCCTATATTTTGCAGAACTAACTATGCAAATAAACTAGATCTTTTAATAAATTAGTTTATTTAATAGAAGGGTCATCACCACATTGCTATTATTGATGTTGTTGTTATGGTTCCTATTAATGTGCATATACCAAATTTGTTTTTGCATATTTCAAGACCTGGCAATTCCCTTTTTTCAGTGTAGGTTAGGAAGGCTCAGCATTAGAGGTAAGGTGAGGCATCTGATTAGGATGCCTCTTGGAAGGCTCCTCCAAAATGTTTTCAGGGCACACCTCACTAGGAGGAGGCCCTGTGACAGATTCAGAAACTACACAAGGGATTATTCTCTTTGGCCTGGGAGCACCTTGGTATCACCCAGGAGGCGCTGCAGAGTGCCGCTGGGAAAAAGTTTTGGGCTTCCATCCTAGACCTGTTACATTCACAACCCAACCATTGCTGAGCAGAAAACAATGGATGGATAGATGGATGGTTGGAAATTGTCCCCAACTATATGCAGTGACAACAGTACATATACATTATTGCAATATTACAGTACTGGAATTAAAAAAAGGATGTGCCTGATTTATTATTTTATTATTTAGTAAATTATCTGAATATTTCCTCCCACAATTATTATAGATGGGGAAAAAAATCAAACCTTATATGGTGAAAATCATACTGGAGAAAACATCACAGAGCACCGGACACCCTATGAGTTCATTTTCTATGTACCTGGATTCAGCAGCCATCCACATCCCTTCCTGATTGAAACCACAACAGGCTGCAACAACTTCAAGCCTTGGGACTTTCAACCTTATGACCTCTGGACCCCCATCCCATTTTAGCAAAGGCCTAGTATGTCCCTGACTGGCAGTTGAACCGGCAACTTTGAGGTAAGAGCCCAGCCTGGTGTAACTTGTGTGTTGCAAAATAAATACAACATAGTGTGTAATGCCTATAGAGCACAGATCCATGTTCCCCATTGTTTATTGCCAGTACAGTATATTGTGTTTTTATTGTGCATTGCAAATGTATCACAGAAATGTACGTATCAAACGTGTATATGCACATAAATCCCAAAACTGTGTAATGTGTGTTACACTACTAAGGTCAGAATCAGATTCAGATTTATTGTCAGTCATCATGTCTGAGGCATGAAAGCAAAACATGTTTGCCAGACCAGTCTAAAATATCTAAAATATCTAAAAGAAAGAATAAATAAACATAAAGTTTCTTTAATGAAAATGAAGTCTAAAGGACAGCTTAGGGGTCAGTTCATGAGGGTCCCAGCCTCAGGGAAGAGGCTGTTCCTGAGTCTTGTTATCTGAGCTTTGATGCTGCACATCCTTCTGCCTGAGGGTAGGGGGGCTGAGCAGTTCCTGAGCTGTGCTGGATGGGTATGATCAATCATATTGTCCTTTACAGGGGATTCTTCATCTGCTGGTATAAATGCCCTCTATTAAAGGGAGGCTTTTGTTGGTCATTTTGAGCTGAACTAGACACTCTACAGCACAAATAGTTCAGCTCAAAACATGAACATCAGCATAACTACCCCTGCCAAGCTGTGGAAGGTCACAGGGCTGCTCTGAACACAGAGTTAGACCTTGGATATTTAAAAGGAACATATAGCTTTGTAGTAAGAAAAAGCAATCTGCATTTGCAATGGTTTTTCTGTACTTGTTTTATTCAATCTTGAATTTTATTCTCTTTGGTTCATACAAATCTTGGTTGCAGGACTTTCATTTTTTGGTCAATATATTCAACTTAATTGCTCTGCTGTTAATTAAAGAGTGTGAGACCAGCGCCTGTACTGGGTTCCCATGGAGCATTGGCACTTTCTCCCTTCCAATGATCTTCCTAATACCTGCTCAAGAATCAGAATATGGGGTTTGCTGGGTGTCATAATACAGCCATCAGGTAAGCTTTAAAAGTGTTCTGACTTCTGTGATCCCCAGCCTAACAAAACGATTAAAAAGTAAATACAAGCTCCTCAGCAGTTTGATAGAGAAGCTCAGTGCTGTAAACCTTTCCTGTAGCTCAGATAAGCCTGGAGTAAGCAGCCCCTCCTGTCCCTTCAGACTCTTCAGGGTTAAATAAAAACGGCAGATGTGAGAACTTTTTTAGAGATTTTTTTTTTCATATGAAAAAAGCAACTTATTTTAACCTAAGACATAAAAGTTTGTAAAAGGTTTAATCACATGTTGGTTATTAGTAACAAAACAAAGTATTTCCTGCTTTGTCTGTTGACATTTGTCTATACATTTAAAGCTTTAAATAAAACAAACACACACACAAACAGGGAAAGAAACTTAAAACACAGATAATGTGAACTTATTACATTCTCATTTCATAAAACATTTTGTTGTTAGAAAGCTTAAGAGCAAAAAAGCTTTCATGGTTCAAAAGGTTATAAACACTGTTTTATGTCATTTCATACTTAAACATTCAACACTAATAATCAGTAACAGTTGCATCTGTGAGAAAAACTGAACAGTTTCACCAAAATATAAACTTTAATATTAAGAATGAACTCATCAGGAATCATAAAGTAAGTCAGGATTTTAATGTTTTAATGTGGCCAGCTGCTGAAAATATCAAACAGACAGTGTACTCTATTACATATAAAAATTAGGGCTGCTGATGTCATTTTTCAAAAATATGAAACTAGAAGAATAATTAAGAAATAGCCCTCAAAATCTACAATATTTCAAAACTGCACTTAAAGCTTCAAAAAATGGTTCTTGTGAGTATCACGAAAATCACAAGTCTTTTAGATTTCTGGGAAAAACTAAAAATCACAGGCCTTGTCCATACTAATAAATCTAATAAAGACTAATGTGTAGTCCTGAGGAGACAGTGTTTTTATACCAAGCAAGTTCCAGGATTTTCTAAGAATTATAAAAACTGTTAGCTGCTCAAAATAATGGTTATAAGAACTAATTTACGTTTTTGGTCGGCAACATTGCTACGAAAACATTGTGATTGGAAAGATATCAGCCATTGGTGTGTGTGGCCATATCACTCATGTGTTGGACATTCATCATAACCAGAAAGTGGGCAGTTGTTTATTGTGTTTACAGCGCAATGAATACTGCAGAGATAGAAAATGTGTTTTTAAAATCAAGTATTAGATGATAAGAAGGAAGAGCTGTCACCTCACAGCAAGAACGTTTGCCTCCTGGCCTTTCTGTGAGGAGTTTGCATTTTCACCCCTTTGCATGAGTTGTTTTCTCCAGTTTTTCTCCATGGACCAAAAACATTCATGTTGGTGTAATTGTTAACTCTAAATTGTCCCTAGGTTTGAGTGAGAGTGTGAATGCTTGTCTCATTTGTCTCTATGTGGTCCTGTGATGGACTTGTACCCTGTCCAGGGTGTGTGTGGGTGTGTGCTTGTGTGCGTGGATGTAATGATGAATTTATTTTAATTTTATAAAGTTAAAATACCAATTACAATAACAATAACATTATAAAGTAAAGCAACCCGAAAAGGATAAGGCAGAAGCCAAACCTTAGTTTTGCCCATCCCATGTCAGATTCAAAAGTCACACAGGAAACCTTATGACAGAAAGGAAGAGAAAAAATAAATCAAACAACAAATTCAGTGAATGATTTCCCTGATTGTAAATAGATTACAATTGTTGCATAAAATTCACTTAACATTATATTCTATAATTAACCTATTTTATATATATATATATATATATATATATATATATATATATATATATATATATATATATATATATATATATATATATAATGTGTATCCAATTTTACAAATTGAGTAAAATACTGTATGTTAAACATTCGATTGGTGCAAGTCACTCATGGATTCCTATTAGCTTAAGAAAGCACCGTCTCTGAAGCAGGAGCTAAAAACACTAAAAGAAAGTAATTATAAAGACTGAATGTTCAAAGTTCCTGCTATGCAAAAACAGAAATCTGTGAAACCTGGCTTCAATTCCTAAAAATTTAAAAACAAACAATTGAAAATCAGTTCTGTAGTAAAATAAATTTTGTTTCCTATCTATGGTTTTCAGTTTGAAATTAGAAAGTACAGAGTTCCAACATTTAAAGCTGGAATTCGTATTCAGGATGACTGAGAATCTACTCCGAAAGTGGCTTCAGTGCTTCTAAAAACTTTAAGAGGACTCCTGCTGTCTGAAAGCACTGAGAATGTCATATCACTGGTTTGAATTACAGTGCTGACTGAAATAAAACTGTAACCATATTAAATCTGTTGAGGTTTACTTCTGTTTATTACATGTAACATTTATTAAATTTAATTTTTAAGAATGAGTGCAGTATGCATTAATTTGTTTTAAAGACTGTTCTTGTAAGAAGCACCTACACTAAAACGCTGTTGTATCAAGACCATAAAATTAGGTTTAGACTGTAAATACTGAATGACAAGCAAAACAGTAACTGTGTACTAACAGTTCTGTAGAACCACCTTCAGGACAACCTTGATATTTTCAACACCAGTTCTGGATGTTAAAGGTTAACATTTGATCTATCAGAATGTTTGGTTTTATTTTGTTTATAAAAATCTGTGTAGTCTTCTGGGGAAACTACAGTCACTTTACATTAGATTGGAAAAAAATACTTTTCACCACAAAATAATGTATTTCCAAAGGCTGCACACTTCAATGTTTTAATTCAGATCGTGTGACCATAAAAAATTAGTTGTCTGGAATAGATTAATTCAGTCATAGATGGATTAATGCCAGTTAGTACACTCACAGATGAATTAATACTGATGGGTTGATTTAGACACAGATGGATTTATACCCTCACAGTCTTCTCCTGGTCTCTATATGAACAAACATCGCAGAAAGATAAATTGCACAAATCTTGCACAAACTGAGCTCTTAAAACAGTGGTGAGTGAGGACTAATATCAGGTAAAGGAAGCTTAATAGAAAATATTTGGTAATCAAGTTTGAATCACACCTGAATGAGGATGACATTATACTTCATGTATCCTCCAGAAGGTTTGTAATACATCTTTAACAGTTGGTCAGATTTTCAGGGTACTTTATTTATCAGATATGGGCCTGAATTGTGGCATCTCTTCGTACAGCAGCATGCCATTGAAGATGGTGAGGGGCTCTACGGAGTGGGCTAATTTTCCCATCACCAGATCAATGCACACTGTGTCCAGAGTCTTTAGAGGCAGGATAATACTGAATACAGCCAGAGCACCCGGTGTGGTTTTAGCTTCAGCCACAGGGTTGTTCTCCAGGCCTTCAGGCTGATACCCTCCTGAGTCCACTCGGGCCATGCCATAGTTTGACATGGACAGGACCGCTTCAATTTTTTCATTCTTATGACCAGTTAGGATGGCGCTGAAATAGTAATGTCCATCTACAGGGGCAGTAAAAATACCTGAAAAAGACATTGATTTGTTAGTTAGGATCACCACCAAAGCATCAAACCTAATATTTATGAGGTTTTAAATTTTTTTAAAATGTTTTTCCCTTTTTTGTGGTAAACATTTTGAAATTTTAAATAGAACAAATTTATATATTAATAAATTACATACAATTAGCTCACCCTATTTTTCCATATGACCGGTCCCACTTTACTTCAAGTAAAGGGTTCTCTTCCAAAGGCCTGGAATCTTGGCTGTCTTGGATACTATTTGACCACATTTATTCATTCCAAATGACATTCCTATGTCCTTGCTGTATCTTGGTGATCTCAACCTCAGACATCTCTGTTCAGAAGAGTGCAGTCCTAGGAACTGCTGGGATATTGCGCCAAACCCTCGAGTTCCCAGGCCTCTGGGAGAGGACCCAAGTTTGAAGTGAAGTAGAACTCTCATGTGAGCTGGGTGGACAATCTGCTACTACCACAACAATTTAGCCTAATATCATGTCCACAGGCATTGCTAGTTTATCTTTGTAAATAGCATGTCAACAGGTGGACAGGAGCAACAGTGAACCAAAACCTTCATTCTGTCATTAGTGGATTTTGTGGAAAGGTGATACCCAACATATATTATTGTAACATTTTAACAGTTCACCTGTTCTCGGGTTGTAGAAGTCCCCTTCATTGACAAAGATTTTGTCAAATACTATAGTTCCTGCTCTGTCCATGGGGACAGTAAGGGCAGCAGAGAAGGACAGCCTAGGTATATGAGCATCAGCACCAGGAAGACCTGAAAATATTGAGATACACACAGAAAAACCAAATGAAGTCTCATATGGTTTATAAAAGGTTACACATGGAACACACAAATTCAGGAGATCAGCTGTTTCAGCCTGTTTACTGTTGTGGAAGTTTTTTTAAAACACATTTCACCCTTTGGACTTGAAACAAAGATAAATTGTTATAAAAAAGCAATCTATTTTGTAATGGAGATAAAATTTTAAAAAATCATGTTGGTTGTTAGTTTTTTTTTACACTAAATAAGGTTTTATTCATGCTGAGACTATAGCTTCTACAGAATGTTCACACTAAAAACTACTGCTTAGTTATTTTTCGTTAATGTTTACTGCCTAAGGGACAGGGGCGCCACCAAAGGGTGGTGTGTGTGTGTGTGTGTGTGTCGGGGGGTTGTTAATTGTAGATCTTGTATTGCTGAACAAGTTTTTCTGCCAGGCGTTCCCAGCAAACCCTCACTACACGTTTGGGTCAACCTAGTCTGTCCAGCATGTTCTCTCGACATCTAATCCAACTCACCACAAGATGGTGATCAGTTGATAGCTCCACTCTTCACCTGAGTGTTGAAAACAATCACCAATTCAGGGTCTAGGGCAGGGGTGGGCATTCCTGGTCCTCTAGGGCCGCTGTCCTGCATGTTTTACTTGTTTCCCTGGTCCAACACACCTGATTCTGTGCTTAAATCACTTCTTCATGTCCTACAGAAGCCTGTTAATCACCCATTGATTCGAATCAGGTGTGCTGGAGCAGAGAAACAAGTAAAACATGCAGGACGGTGGCTCTTGAGGACCAGGAATGCCCACCCCTGGTCTAGGGTGTCCTGGTGCCATGTGCACTTATAGACACCCTTATTTTTTTAATATGGCATTTGTTATGGACAAACTATGACAAACACAGAAATCTTATAACAGAACATCTCTTAGGTTCAGATGAGAGAGGCCATTCCTCCCAATCACACCCCTCCAAGTTACTGTCACTACACACATGGGCATTGAAGTCCCCTTGGCAAAATGATATAGTCCCTAGCTGGAGCATCTTCCAGCACCCCTGATAAGGACTTCAAGAAGGCTGGGTACTCTGAACTGCCATTCGGCAAATAGGCACAAGTGAGGGGACTCACTGACAAAATCCTCCCCCAGGCTTGTCTCCAGGGTGGGGCCCACATATGGGTGAGGGACATCAAGCTTATTGATTTTTATTTTTATTTCCTTAAATATAACCTCTATACAAGGATTGTATAGAGGTTAGGTACACAAACTCCTCCATCACAATAAGGTAGCTATTCCGATACGATAGCTATTTTGACAAATATGAATAAAATCTCATATAAGCATTTTTTCAGTAAATATAAATTTATAAGAGGGCTAACTTCAATAAGTTCAGTAGTGACTATACTGATCTCAAAAAGTAATATTAAATGTAAATGCAGAAAACTATGGGGCTGTGGTAGCTTGATGGTCAGTGCTGCAGTTTTGAAGGTTATGTGAGGAAGGGCATCAGGCATTAAACAATTGCCAAATCCACCGTACAAGTTTGTTGGCTGCAGTGATCCCTGCAGAAGGGAACAGCTGACAAAACAAAAAAATGTATATAAATGAAAAAACTAAAGAATTTCCCATACCCATGTTGTTGATACCTGAGACCAAAACAGCAGTAGCAAGGGAGTAGCTGGAGGTACTACATGACTAACCATTCAAAAGACTGGCTTTTTTGAATGGCTCTTTGAAAAGCAATGGATCTGCGAGATTTGGATCCCTTTTAAGAACCATAAATTCTATCTCTAGGAAAGAACAATTTCTGCAAGGAATTGTGTTTTAAATAAATATGCATCAGTCAATGTGGCACAAAAATATGTTCTACCTACTTATTTATTTTTATTTTTCCATTCCATGAACATGCACTTGTAAAGAGCAGCTCTGTGAGAAACAGCAGTGTTTAGTGCCATCAAACCTCCACTAAGACTTTTAATAATCACTTTAGAGTGTTATTTTGTACATGTGCAAAATATTGCATCCCCTTGAGCTAAGGTGGTCTCCTCTGTGTCAACCCCTAAGGATGGGAGCCACTGATGTACACCATCAGTGAATAAGCTGGCTATGTAAATGAAAAATAGAATATGGGATACAAAAACTGATCCTATCCGTCCACCACAACTCAGTTGAGGCATTGAGGTTGTAGAATTGCTAAGAGTTTTGTTGGAGAGGTTTGTGTTAGTCAGCATCAAGGGAACCAGAGGTATGCTTCAACAAAGGTTAAAAAAAACAAAACAACTGGACTTCTATTCTGTAGTTGAAGACATTTCACTTCTCATCCGAGAAGCTTTCTCAATTCAGAAATAGAGAGTGTGGAGTTGAGCTTTAAAAGATGAGATGTGATGTAAGCTGGATTGCTTGCAAATTGTTCTCACTCTCCTAACAATAGAGGCTCGTTAGGGTCCTTGTTTGTCTGACTCCCTGATGGGCCACTCTTGTCACATTATTTGCCAAAGGAAGGTGTTGATTGGAGTGAAACTGACTGGGGATCAGGCCTGAAGCTCCATTATGTTGGGATCTGGGTGGTTTGGGTTCTGTTTTGTTTTGGGTTTTGTTTTCCTTCCTTTTGGCTGCCATCTCCACCAGAGGGTGCCTTGAAGGTAAGGTCGGGAGGACTGGAGTGTTGACGTCACCGTCACACCAGTTCCCAATCTGCTCGTCAGCGGGGCTTCAAGAGACACCGACTGCCAGCATACCGACGCTTGAGTGTTAGCCAGTTATGGTAACTCTGAGGCCTCCTGAGATCGTGTTTGAGCTTCCTAGTTGCTCCGAAGTAACGCTCTCTTTGTCTGGATTATTTTCAGATGTTCCTGCGCCCCCAAGTCGGGTTCTGTTTTCGAGCTCCCCTTGTGACGCCGTGGATAAGTGCTCGTTGGTGCCCGAGATCACTACTCACCCTCCCCCCATTGAAAACCTCCTCAGTCCCAGCAGGCAGTCCGCTCGCTCTCCATGACGCATTCAAGTCCGACTACCTGTCCGCCCTCCTCCGCCGGACGACCCCACCTACGGACCTCTGCCGCCGTAGCTCGCCGTCTGGTGGGATCCTCCTCCAAGACTCCAGCCAAGATTTTCAGCGCCCCAGCCCTGGCCGCGCCGCTATCCACTACGAGTAAGCGTTCTTTCTAGTGAACTGAAAATTACCACGGCCACTGAACTCACCTCCGGATCTGTTGTTTTTTCCTCAGCGACCTGGCGTGCTTATTTGTTTTTTGATTACCACGAGTTAGATGTGAACCACCCCTGAAATCCTGTCCGCAAAATAAATTCTTTTACTGTTCATTCGCATCCTGAATTGTGTTCTGCATGTGGGTTCGAAATATTGAAACAAGCATGGCACATTATATGTTTTTTTAAGCTGGAATCTGAGACCTCCTCCTCTGTTTAATGTTGGTTTTTCCTTTTTGACATAGATGGCTTCCTTCACCCCCCTCTCAAACCATCTGTCTTCTCGGTCCAAAATATGAACATTTTGGTCCTCAAAGGAGTGTCCCTTATCCTTGAGGTGTAGGTGGACAGCTGAGTCCTGTCCAGAAGAGTTGACTCTCCTGTGTTGAGCCATGCGTCTGTGAAGAGGTTGTTTGGTCTCTCCAATATAAAGGTCTGAACATTCTTTGCTGCACTGAACTGCATACACAACTCCGCTCAGTTTGGGTTTGGGTGTTTTGTCCTTAGGATTGACCAACCTCTACCTGAGAGTCCTGTTGGGTTTGAAATGTACTGGGATGTTGTGTTTTGAGAAAATCCTTCTGAGTTTCTCGGATACTCCAGCAACGTAAGGAATGACAATGTTATTTCCTCTGTTCCTCTCCTTGTTCTGTTCCATGGGGTGTTTAGTGGATTTCCTAGCTGACTTGACAAAAGCCCAATTTGGATACCCACATGTTTGGAGAGCTTTTTTGATGTGTTTCTGTTCCTTTTCCTTCCCTCCCCACAAAGACTTTTTTAAATTTGCCATGGCCTGGATAACTGAGAATCTACAACAGCACAGAGATATGCTTCTTCTTGTAAAGATAAAATTAATTCACTTCTTCGGTCTTTTCTTTAGTTTGAACTTTTTTAAGTTGTATCCAAATATTTGAATGGTGCTGCATTAATGTAAAAAAAATTTCTTACCTTGAAGACCTTGATCACCAGTTTCTCCACGTTGTCCAGGAGGTCCAGAAGGTCCTGAAGGCCCTGGAGGTCCCCGGGGCCCTGGTAGTCCATTTAAGCCTTTCTCTCCTGGAGGTCCTGGCAGGCCTGTGGGATAATGAACCAAAATGAACACAAAGGTGGAGATAGCTTAACTAAAATACAATTCAACTTCACCATTTTGGGCTTGTTTTCACTTAAAGAGGCAGACAGGTTTTCACTGTCAGAAAGTTGTGGACTGACTTTGACATGAATAAAAAGAAAGTCTTTCAGATGAAGATGGCAGATTATAAGAGGTTTTGAATCCAACCAAAAGCCTAGTTATTCTACCATTACACATTCTATTGTTTCCCCAACAGCTAAAATGAAGATTCTCTGACTCTGCATCTGTGCATATTTGTATAAAACAGGTGCAGACAGTATCAGAGGACCAAGAGAGAGAGAAAGAGAGAATGTTGTGAAGCATTCTCTGGCAATAGACTCCAGAATTGGTTGTATGGTCAGCATTCTGAAAGGAAGAGTCTTTTAAAAAAACATTGAAGCATCTTAGGTCCAGAGCAGGTGTGAGATTGACAGCTTTATTTGGCACAATAAAGTATTTAGAATAGAACCCACCATGCTGTTTGCTAGGATATACTTTCACAATTACCTCATTCTGTAGGAGGGTCAGGATTTCTTCTGCTAAAGTCTGAGCCTGGACTTGGTCCTAGACCATATTCATGTGATCCCCAAACAAGGGGGTTGGGCAGTGCCAAAACTGGATTTGATAGCCTTCTACACTGGTAGTCAATACCCAAGGGTCTGACACACAGTTCTCCCACTGTCCAGGTGCAATTTGGAGACTGCCTCAGTGGCTGTCCCCACAGCCCTAGGCCAAACCCCTCTTGATGTCCCCAGCCCTGGGGGGTGGGGGTGTTGAGCATCTGATCTGTGGTGTGTCCTTAGCACAGGAATGCAGCTGATACCCCTGTGAATGCTGGTGTGAGATCACCCTACCAGACATCAAAGTTGATATCAAAAGCTGATTGTTCCTACTCCTGTATGTAGCAGTACCATTACTGCTGAATGTGTGCTCAGCACATTTCTTAGTTCTAAGAGACCTCTTGGCTGCTTCTACAAGCTGAAAGTCAGGGTAAAACACTTTCCCCTGAACTACAGGCATACCACAGAGAGCCTTCTTAATCGTCACAGGGCCTGAGCTATCTAAAGCACTTGATTTAAATGAATGACTTATGAACATGCTTCTGAAGAACATGATGAATTGGTTAGAAGGTAATTAACCATTTGAATTAGGTGTATTGGAGCAGGAAAACAGCTAAAACTTCCAGGACAGTGGCCCTTAAGGCCTAGAGTTTGACACTCCTGCTTTAGGTGCTGAGTCAACCAAAGTCATAGTGTCTCAATCTCCAGGGTTAGGAGTCTCTTTCTTATGGCTACCAGAAGAATAGCAAAAGCATTACCAGTATGGGCTACACAGGCAGCAGCGTTAGGAATGAGAGATCAAACTGTCAATCTTGTGACACAAAAGTAGCAGTAACATTTTTTAGGCCCAAAGATATTAAAACTGCCATCCCTCTTTCATATCAGCATATCAGCCAAGGTGCGATCTGAGCTTTACAGGAATCTAGACAGTCTGCAAAATTAAATTGTGGCAGAATTAACCCATGCCTTCCTTAGAAACTGCAAATAATCATCAGCACCAGGAACGGACACCAGAGATCGGAGTTGAGAAACACTTGACCAAACTCCCTTTATCAGACTGGAGCCTCTGCAGGCACATTTTGTCCCAAAATCTTAGCAAAGAATCTTCAGCTAAACATCAGTAGTGGCAAGGTCTATATTTTCTAAGCTACCACCTTTAAACTCAATCCCACACAATGAAGAAAGAAGTCTTTCTTTTGTTTCAGCAGGCGGCACATCACTCTCAAAGGGAGAGTTACGTGTACGTACAGAGGGAACATCAGGCTGATCTAACCTCTCACCCTGGTATAAAGGCAGCTCCTCATGTGAGGGCTCACTATGGTCAGAGTGTGTTAAAACCAGGTGAGACAGTGGGTGGTGCCCATCAAACCTATCCAGATGTACACTGAATAGCTACCGGCATCTTTAGCTGTGTCATCAGGCTGTGCTTGGTTGACTACACTAGTAGATGTGCTGCAAGATTTCTTAGCACCTCCTTCTGAGCAAGCTGGTATATTTCTGTCTGAGCATGTTCATGTCTGTTTCATTCTTTCTCTAAATGTGTGTCTGCTGTCCCCTCACTGTGCAAAATGAGTGGCATGAGCAGACCTCTCCACCTACGTAGCCATTGGTCTAGGCTTAGCCACATCTTCAAACAAATGAGCCTCAGCCAACCATGGAGGGCATTCCTAGTGACCATCACAAGGGTCCAAAATAGGAAGACATGTTCTAAACTGCTACAAATAGCCAACAACAAGAAACAGGTACTGTTAGTACATAAACTCAAATCAATCTGCTGCAAACAGAGGTTAAATATTAACAAAAGGAGCACCAATATGGTGTATATTCTAGCCTAAAGCAGTTACGTTTAATCACTTGAGTAATGCTTAAATACCTAAGTACAAAGTTTCAAGCATAAACTAAATAAATCTTAGATCAAATTAATATGCATGACATGTAAAAAAAAAACCTCTGCTCAATGTGTGCAGATACACAAGGTATTCTAAAATTACCACCCCTTGCAAACAGCGAGCATCTGTAGAAAACATAAATAATAACCTACAATATCAGAGTTCTTATATTCACCTCTGATGTAAAAAATAAACAAAAAGATCCTCATCTACCAACAGGAATGAGCAAAACTAAAAGTTTTGCAACAAGTTACAAATAAGGTACCTGAAATAGAGAAGTCAATAAACACCAAAACCGCTCTTGCTAGAAAATTATACAACCAAAGCCACATACAATTCTCAGAGACACAAGGCACCTGTACAAAGTAACAATTAATCGTGGAGACCCTGAATACAGACATTATACTTATCAGTTTTGCATGAGGCAAGTAATGCGAAGAGAAAGGGACATGTTTACGTATTTATAGGCAGTTAGCCAAGCCCCTTAAGGTCAGTCCGATGACTTTATTGATACAAGGGTCCAAGCATAGGTGGAAGAATGGCATCATTCAAGGTTAAAGACCATAGTGATGTCTGAGTGAGATCAAATTCCTATAGATACATAAGGCTGACTGTGAATGTGAAAATTAATCAGCTGATCCATATTCATTGCTACGGATGTGACAAGTTTATTTATGAGACGATGGGCATAAACGTTAAAAAGATGTACATGTGCCTACTTTTATCACACTGGCAAAGTCCATGCATTTAAAGACAAAGAATACTGTTACCGTTGACAGAGGAAGGGAACAACACAAACACAGAACTGAGAAGTAGGAGGCACACAGGTCCAGGATCAACCAACTTTTATTTAATAAAGAAATAAATAAGGAAATACTGCAAATGAAGATAAACCATGGACTTAGAAAAGAAAAGTGGAGCAAAGCAAAAATAAAAACTGATGAGACAGACAGGCAGTGAGAACAAACAAAGGTCTGACAGTTTCAAAATGTGTTTGATTTTCAGCTTTTCAGTGTTGCATCATATTTCTATTTTCAGCATCCTGCAGAAAGAAACTCAGGAATGAACTTGTCAAATTCTTCAAGCAGCACTTTTCTTCTGTTTGAGGATCTGTTTTTGTGTTCAATCTCTGGTTCATGATTTATTTTACTATAACTGTTATATTCTATCTGGACAATAAATGTGACAAACTGCACAGTCAAAACACTAACTGAAAGTGTAGTAATAACCGTAGGTATACCAGTATTAACCAAACCGGGACACCTCACCTTTGTAGTCCATCAGTAAATCACAAAATGTGTGAAGCATTTTATTTATTTTAGATTAGGTAATAGGTGTTTAGTAAAAATTCTGAGTAAGTTAACCCTACGTTTAGGGAAATACTGAGTAGGTTAATACTGTGATTCAAGCAAAGTCTGAAAATGATAAAATTTTGAATATGTTAACATAGCATTAGTGAAAATTCTGAGTAAGTTAAAGTTGAGTATAATGACAATTCTGAGTAAGGTACCATGGCGTTTAATGAAACTCTGAACAGGTTAATCATCAGTTTAAAGAATTACAAGTGTGTTTAGGGAAATGTTAAATAGGGCAACAATAGATATCTGTGTAAATTAATTTTTACTAAAATTTTGATTCAGTTAGAACTATATTTAGTGAAATCTATGAGTAAATTAAACCGTTGAGTTTTATGACAACTTTGAGTAAGATAACACTGACTTAAGGGAAAATAAATAAGTTACTCCAAACTTAGTGAGAACTTTATATTGAAAACTTAAGTAAGTTAATCTTAACCTTTAGTGAATACTAAAGTAAATTTAACCTAGAGTTCAGTAAAATCTCTGATATTTAGTGAAATTTATAAGTGAATTAAACCATTTGTTTAGTTAAAACCATAAAATTTAGTGAAATCTCCGAGTAAACTAAACCTTGAGTGTAAGAAATCTCTGAGTAAGTTGGGACTGAACCTGATGGAAACCCAGAGTAGGTAAATTGTGAGTTTTGTGAAAACTTTCACTAAGTTAACCTTAAGAATTGAAAAACACTGAGTAAGATAACACTGTGCTTAGTGATAATTCTGAGGTTAGCCCTGAGATTAATGAAAAGTCTGAGTAAGTTAACAATAGGTTTTGTGAAAGTATGAGTAGGTTAGGACTTAGTTTCAGGAAACTCTTAACAATTTAACATGTAAGTAAGATAACAGTATTTTATGAAAACTGTAAACTCCGAGTTCAGTGAAAACACAGTAAATCCCTGAGTTTATTTGAAACTGAGTAACTTTAGGGAAACGCTAAAGAATACAAATGATAAAAATAGAAACAAACACAAATAATAAGAAAACAATAAGTCTGACGTTAGTGAAAACTTAGAGTACGGTAATCCCGGGTTTAGTGAAAAATCAGAGTAAGTTAACTCTGCACTTTGTGAAAACTTGCTTAAGTTAACCCTTGTTTGAGTGTAGCAAAAACTTTGAGTAAGTTCACACTGAATGAAAACTGAGTAGGTTACCTAGTGTTTTGTAAAAACTCAGAGAAAGGTGACACTGAGTTTAGTGAAACTAAGTCAGTTAATTTTGGGATAGTGATAACTATATGTTAACATTCACTCTAGGTAAGTCTCTGAGTAAATTACTGCTGAGTTTAGTAAAACCTCTGAGTAAGTTAACTTTCATCTTATAGAAAATTTAGAGTAAGTTAAACCAGAAAACTAAGTACCGTAAGTTAACCCCAAGTTTACTGAAAACAGAGTTGATTAAGCCTTAGTATAATGACAATTCTGAGAAAGTTACCACTGAGTTTAGTGAGACACTAAATAGATTTACCGTAGGTTTAAAGAGAAGTCTAAGTTAAATCTGCTTACTTTTTAATGTTTTTGTTTTTTAGTCTTCTCTGCTCTGATGACCAAGTTAAAATTAAACTTTCAGAATCTCAGTTAAAATAAGACTGAAGTCATCAGCTTTGGTAAATGTAAAATTCCTAACACTCTTGGCCCCTTGCCTTCAAACAGTCACTCTGCTTTCAGGAATCTGGGTGTTATTTTATGTTATGTTATTTTAATTATGCAGGTAGTCTCATTGAGGTCAGGACTTATTTTTAAAGAAGACCTGATTTAGACAGACACTACAATAAAAACAAAACAATACAATGTCATAAAAACCATTAAAATCAAGGTGGAAAATAAAACTGGGTAAAACACTAAAAACGAGCACAAATTTGCATAGATTTTTAAAAAAGAAAATCTTACTAAGAAATCAAATTGGACAACTTCAAATCTTGTTGCAAGGTGTTCCAAGTTACAGGAGCACAGTTATAAAATGACTTTTTGCCAAGTTTAGTCCTCACTAAGGGAACGCTGCAGGTAATGAAGGCCTGGGAGTGCATGCTGTAACTTGAAAAAGTGATTCATGCTTTTATTACTTCTTGGTTGGACTATTTTAACGCTTTGTTTATTGGTTTGGATAAATCATCTCTGTATCACTTAGAAACCATTCAGAACACAGCAGCTCATTTTTTTAAACTACATACAACTACAACACATTTTATAAGTGATAAGAAACTTGTAAATAACTCATGAAAGAATAAAGTTATGTTAAAATCAAGCACACCATTGTTTTTCTTGTGAAATTCCTAATAAGTTTGATGTGTCACATGACCCTCTTGGATCCAAAATGGCCAACTTCAAAATGGCCACCATGGTCACCACCCATCTTGAAAGGTTTTCCCCCTCCCATATACTAATGTGCCACAAACAGGAAGTTAATATCACCAACCATTACCATTTTATTAATGTGTATCCAGTCTGCCAACCAGTTTCTTTAACATGTTTCAAGATCCAAACTCAAATATGGATGTTTTTGGGCTTTTACAGATGCTGCTCCAAATCTGAGGAATAGTTTACCTCTTCATATACAGAACACTGAGCATGTTGAGACTTTTAAATCTATGCTTAAGACCCATCTTTCTTTGCTATTGGCAGACAATGTATGAGATCCATTTAGAACTAATGGTTTTATGTTTTTCTGTATTTTATTTTAGCTTTATGTATATGAATATGAATAAATTCAGTTTCCCTTCTTAGGATAAGTTAAATTAGAGTTTATGAAGAAACTGAGTTTCTCCACTCTGATTAAGTTACTATACCTAAAAAATTATGGAAAAAACCGAATTGTCCTACTTGGAGTAAGTTAACTCAATGTTTATGCATGATGTCAGATTTCCCCTTTGAGTAATTTAACTTAGAGTTTATGGGATAAGTCAGTTTCCCCTCTCAGAGTAAATTAACTCACAATAAGGATTAGGTCAGGGTATTCCAGGTCTGAGTAATTTAACTCAGACTTTATGGATAAACTCAGAGTTTATGGGAAAACTAAGAAGTTTCCCCTTCTGGAGTAATTTAACTTTGTTAACTTAGTCAACTTTGAAGTGATCTTTTGTCTCAAAGTTTAACAGTAAGTACCCTATCAGCTGTGACATTAGTCATAGGGCACAGACTATTAAGAAAGAGGCTTAAGTTTCATGCAGGCTTGACTAATAGCTAGCCAGATTCTACCAGTTTTTAATCAATTTTCAGGCTTATAAAAAAATCAGAAGCAATTTAATCTGTAGAAGGAATGAAGGGGGAGTTAGAAGGCTCACTGGTGAGGTGGAAGCGTAATACAAATTCCAATAATAATTTATTTTAGTCCTTACTTGATTATTTTGAGGTCTCCAACGGGAGAGAGGAGGATTTCAGAAGTCCAAATGGAGGTAAGTGAAGTTGTTAGGATGAGACAAGAGAGCGGACAGGCAGGATGGGCCGAGAGGCTGAGCTGACTTCTCCTTACTTGTATTCAGAGGAAAAGCAGGACGGAGGTGATCTCCTTTTTCTCAAAGGAGGTTCCACAAGGAGTCCAAGGAACATACAGAGGATTCAACAAGGGATTTCTCACAGATGAGTATCCATGAAGGGTTTCCGGAGCACAGGAAGGATTCAGTGAAGGAGCACAGATAAGAATAAATACAATCTTTCTTTTTTAGCACAAAGGAATTTTGCTTGATGGGTTGAAGTGAGAACAATCACCGTGTGACATTTAACAGTCAAGTGAAGAGTTGTGATTCACCTCAGCCTTAAATACTCTTGTAGTCATCAGGTGTCATAAGGACCAGCTGTGATAGGTGCTGTCAGAAATGGCAGCCCTGCCCTGCAAGAACACCTATTGAACTTGACCTGCATATCAGTGGTTAATGGAGGGCACAATAAAAATGGAATCCTGACAACTATAGCTAATTTTTACCTCTACATTTTTGCACAACACTGTTTATTTTGTGTCACTGTTTTGTTTAGTTTTTTATCCGAACAATGTCTGTGTTACTGAGCAAATGCATGTGTGTGAAGCACAGCCCCTGTATATGCTGATGGTGTCGAGGCTGTTGAATGTGTCAGTCCATTGGAAGTTATCAGATGCATATTTGACTAGACGCACTGATCAAGCAGACTGATACACTCAGCAGCCTCGGCATCACTGGCATATACACAATCTATGCTCAACATACATACATTTGCATAGTAACACAGAGGCTGTTCAATTGAGAAAATAGCGACATGCGAAAGTGTAGAAGTTTAACATTAGCAAATGTAACTTTCTTTCACACTGCTATGTTGTTTTTGAGAAAGAGTTGTTTTATAAGCCTGAAAAACAATTTTAAAAAACGCTGGCAGTCATTTGGCTAGCTGTTAGTCTAGCCTCGACAAAGACTTTTGCTTCTTTCTCAATGTATGCTCTATGACTGATGCCATGGTTGATAAGTTACTAACTACTTAAATTAAACAGAACATCACTTCAGAGTTGACTGGACTATATCTGTATCATAGAATTTATGGACTTTAAGTCAGAGTTCATGAATAAAGTCAGAGTTTCACCTCTTGGCAAAAGTTTATTCAGAATTTATGGAATACCTGTTTTTTTCCCCCGCTTGGAGTCAATTAACTCAAAGTTTGTAGATAAACTTAGAGTTTCCTCAGTCAGAGTAAGTTAACTCAGTATGCTTAAAGTCAGAGTTTCACACATAGGAATAAGCTTACACAAAGTTTATGAATAAACTCAGAGTTTCCTCTAAGTTAATTCAGTGGTTGTGGATAAAGTCAGAGTTTGTTAAATCACCTTTCTGGAATAACCCCCAGGGACAAAACATAAAACAAAGTTGCAGACAATAGTAATGACTTGTCTTTATGTCACAGCTGCTGCTGAGCTGTGACTCCTCACACCTGATCATCATCATCCTGATCTCCAGCTGCTGCCATATAAGGATGGATCTTCCCCCTGCACGGCGTCAGATTGTTGTGAAACCCTCAGCGGTAACACCTTCAGACCTGCTATAGAACCTTGACCTAACCGTCTGGTAACTAACCTGTCTGTCTTTTCCTTCTGGCCAGTAGCCTCTCCTGTCCCTGAGCCTGACCCTCTCCACCGGATTTGGACCCGCTGGCTCAGACCCTGGCCGGTCTGTCTAGGATAAGTTTATTTCCTAATAAACGCCTGTTTGTATTCACTGTTCAGTCCCTGCGTCCATCAGTGTCTGCCCTTGTCACTTTATGTAGGTCTTCAAGCCAAAGACTAATCTGCAGAACCTGTTCTTAAGTTAGAGTTACTTCAGCCTTAAGTCTCAGATCTGAATTATCATCACAAAGTCTAACAATAAAAAACAGAAGAGAACCATATTTGTTTGTCTAGAAAAAAACAAGCTCACCTGTTAGGTCTGACATACTCTGCAGATTTCGAAGGACCTGGCTCAGAGTGGAGTTCAGGTTCTTTATCCTACTTTGAACATCATCTTGGTTCCTCTGAATAAAGTCCAGGGTTCCTCCATGCTGAATGACAGACTCATTCATGCCAGAAACACATGTCCACAGAGATGACACGTGTTCATTCAATCCTGAACATAAAAATCAGCAAAAAAAAAAAAAAAGAGAAACAATTAGACACATGAGAAACTGGATGTTTTATTAATCACTCATTCACTGTGATGTCTTCTATTAATGACAGTGGCGGACAGTAACAAAGTACATTTACCTGAGTACTGTACATAAGTACATTTTCTGAGTATCATTACTTTACTTGAATATTTGTGTTTTGGGGAACTTTTGACTACTCCACTATATTTCAAAGAAAATATTGTACTTTAGGAAGCTTGTGGTTGCTCGTTCCTTTTGGTTTAGCTTTCTAATCCTCTGTTGCTGTTTTTCTAACCTGAAATGTAATTGGCCATACGCTATGCTCCTCACAAGGGGAACCAATCACAGTCGCCACTCACACCAAACATCACCTTATCTCCGCTTGACATTTGAATGTTTAGGACTGAAAAATAGTTTGTATCAATTTAAATGTTTTTTGTGTTTACTGCAAACAAACTACTTCTCTGCATCCAAGAACTCACCATCCAACCTGAGAAAGCACATAGAGGTATGTAAAATGCAGGGAAGATATTATTTGTGTTTCACAGGTTTGAATGTGTGGGGGAAAAAAGAGGCTCTCCTGTTTTTTTGTTTTTTTGTTTGTTTTTTTCTATGGGTTTAATAAATTAGCTGTTATTATTTTTTATTGCATTTCTATGCTAAACATTTTTACAGGTGGTGAAATCTTTTTTGTAATAGTGGTTCTACATGTTAATATATCATCAGGTGGTTTCAGAGAGTTACAAGGTTCTGTAAAATCACTCAAAACAATATAGCAATGTGCTGATTTAAAAAAAAAACAATTTGTACTTTTGAATACTTGAGCATTTTCAAATGCATGTACTTTTGAATACTTAAGTGTTTTCAAAAGTAAGTACTTCAGTACTGTAACTTGAGTAAACTTTTGATTGAGCAACTTTTACCTGTATTTAAGTAAGATTTAACTATGTTTATCAATACTTTCACTCAAATACTAGAGTTTAGTACTTTGTCCACCACTGATTAATGATAAACACAAAATAAATGTCAGTTCTCTTAAATGGTAAAAGAATACTGAACGAAAATGAGATACTGATTTGGAGTGATTTCACTCTCTGACAAGAATTTTACAGCTAGACTACATCTATATAATCTCTATGACTTCGAACCCAGAAGTCTACAACCTGTCCCTCTGGGGCTAGATTTGATTCTTTGGTTCTTCATGACAGCAGCTCTTCGTGGCTTTAACCAAAAATAACATGGAAATTTACATTTAGACTTGTAACAACAATAGTAAAAGCTTTAGCAATTCTTGTGTCCAATTTTCTTCCATAACCTTCCTATGGCCTATGGGTCAAATTACCGTATTTTCTGCACTATAGAGCGCTCTGGATTATAAGACGCACTGTCAATGAATGGTCCATTTTAAACTTTTGTCATATACAGTAGAAAGTGCACCAGACTTTAAGGCGCATTAAGTGAAACAAACCAGCCCCCTGTCTTTTCCGAGAATACTTGGTTCAGGTCTGCAGGCCATGCGCAGAGCCCTACGCGACACTACAAAGCGCAACTATAAATGAGCCTTGATGCTACAAGCATTAAGTAGTAGTAGCATTTGTAGTTTACCAAAGTCGTACAAAAACGTTATGACTTCTTATATCTATAAGGCGCTCTGGATTATAAGGTGCACTGTCGTTTTTTGAGAAAATTGAAGGCTTTTAAGTGTGCCTTATAGTCCGGAAAATACGGTAACCCAAAGTTACAAGGGCTTTTTCCAAATTCTATGCTGTTTGTGATTTTAGTGCCTATTGTAAAAGGTAAGGCTGGTAAAATAAATAGCAAAGACAACTATCGGCCCATAGCCATAGCAACTATGGCCAGTATTTTATCAAAAGTTTTGGAAAGGGCTCTGTTAAGCAGAATCGAGACGTTTATAGCCACATCTGATAATCAGTTAGGTTTTAAACCAAAACTTGGCACCGATATGTGCATTTTTGCTCTTTAGGAAATCTTAGATCTATACAAGAGACATAACACTACAGTTTTTATGTGTTTTATAGATGCATCAAAAGCATTTGATCATGCTAATCATGAAAACTTGTTTTACAAATTACATGAGAGAAGAGTTCCGAAATATTTACTAAGAATATTAGAGTATTGGCATGCTCACCAGAGTATGTCTGTAAAATGGGGAAACTCTGTATCATCTTTTTTTTATGTGGGTAATGGTGTGCGACAAGGTAGCATCTTCTCTACTTGTCTTTTTAACCTATTTTTGGATGATTTATCTAAGCTGCTGAATCAATGTAGGGTTGTCGGGTTGGTAATAGAACCATCAACCACCTGATGTATGCTGATGATCTTGTGTTATTTTGTCCATACAGTGCTGGTATGCAGCAACTGTTAAGGGTTTGCTCTCAATATGGGTTACAGCATGATATTAAATATAATGCAAAAAAGAGCAACATCATGATTGTCAAGAGCAAAGAAGATACTAAATTATCTTTCCCCGATTTCACCCTGTCTGGTAGCATCTCCAGTTTAATAATGAGGTCAAATATTTGGGACATTACATCACCACTGACCTGTCTGACAATAGAGATATTCACAGGCAGCGTTGTATTCAATATGTACAAGCTAATATGCTTCTTCGGAAGTTCTCCATGTGTTCAGTATCTGTTAAAACTGCACTTTTCAAAGCATATTGTACTCCAATGTATACAGCCCACCTGTGGCGGTGCTACAGGAAAAGCAGTATGAATAAATTTCAGATCGCTTATAATGATGGCATGAGGATGCTCCTTAGAGTACTGCGATGGAGCCATGTCAGTCAGATGTTTGTGAATGCCAATGTACCAACTTGCGCTGCTGTGCTTCGAAACATTATGCACAGATGTATGTGTAGATTAACAGACTCTGCAAACAGCATCATTCAGACTTTGATCAATCTTGTTCAAAGCTCAATAAGGTTCTTCTCCAGTTTGTGGAATCACTGGCGTTTTAGTTTATATGTCAGTGAATGATTATTTTATTTTATTATATCTTATTTCTATTTTACTTTATTTTTTATTGTTCTGTCTGTTTATGGATCATAATTGTGTCTAATAAAGAGGATTGATTGATTGATTGAAGAATAATTTAAAGATCAAAATGAAAGTGATAGGCATTTACCAAGGATTGTCTGGTGTGGAGGCCTCATGATTTTTGTGGTGCTTCAAAAAACAGGTGCAGAGTAACAAATATTTAGCCTTTTCTAAAAAACTTTTTTTTTTAATTTCTCACTTGGTTCCCAAAGATTTTCCTCTGGGGCCCCCCTGTGGATTACAATACCCCCCCCCCCCAAAAAAAAAAAAAAAAAAAAAAAAAAAAAAAAAAAAAAAAAAAAAAAATCTACTGGGCACACACATTGTTCAACCAGACATAAACACATATACTCCACTGAAGTTTATTTCACACTTCAGGTTGCAACAAAACAAACTACAAACCATCTTTACAGTGAAACACTTTTCTGTAACTTTTTTTTTTGTTCTGTACTGTAGAAGGGTATTCTTTGCTGTCAGTGTTATTTCAAACACTTTGGGAACCACTGCCCTAGTGGAATTGCACTAATGGGCAGCTAAGAAATCTGAATTATTTGGTTTAGTACGGGGGTCGGCAACCCGCGGCTCTTTGGCGCTGCCCTAGCGGCTCCCTGGAGCTTTTTCAAAAATGTTTGAAAATGGAAAAAGATGGGGGAGAAAAATATATTTTTTGTTTTAATATATGCCTCTTTTACACGGGCCCTAATTCAGAAGTCCGGCTCTACTCCACTCTACTCCGCTCTACTCTGCTCGGCTCTATAAAGAATGCATCGCGTCTACTCCGGCCAGTTTGGTCGGTAGCAGAGGAACGCCTCCTCGTGTTGCGGGGGGCGGGGCCGTGGGGAGAAGGGGGGGTTGCGCTACTGAAACTTAGCACAAATTGTGTAAACAACGAAAGCGCTATGGACAACGTTGGCCCTGTGTTGTTGCTGTTTTTTAAACTCATGGGGTTTCTCCTGAGACTTCAGGAAGAGAGGCGCAGTGGAAGAAATGCTCTGGATGCCGCGATTGTTGCGTGGAGTAGGACGGCTGTTATCTGCCGGAGATTTCAGGCTTTACAGAGCCTTCAGCTGGGGGACAGACGCCATAAACGCTGCAGGGTAAGCTAACGCTGTTGTTTATAATCCTACCGTTCGCTCTTTATGCTTGCATCTGGTCACACCCACGACCAATGAGTGAACAGGAGCTAAGCTTGCTCCACCCATGAAGCAGGGCTGACCCGGCTGGCCCTACTCCGAAGCAGCTATATTAGCCTATCAGATAGGCTAATATCTTTACATGTAGTTACACTAAAAAATCTGATAGTAGCTGCCGGTCCTAAAGTCTTGATTCAGTTTAGACACCATTTTGGCTGCAAACACACTGTTGGAGTGCCCCTAGCAGGGAATCCTAGTTTTCCTCATCCTTACTGGTAAATAGACTATACTTATATGATGTCCTTCTAGCCAACCAGGCTACTCAAATTGCTTTACAACCCAATTTGTGTCCTCATTTTCCCATCCACACACACATCCATACAGCACTCTGCTACATCTCTACAAAGCTCATCTCAATGAATCATTCTACAGAGTCTAATCAGTGCTTTAGATCACATTCATACACCAATGCGACACATCAGAGGCAATGAGGGGTTCAATGTCTTTCCCAGGGACACTTTGACATGACACTGATGGAACTGAACCTCCAACTATCTCACTGGAGGACGACTGCTCTAACCACTGATCCACAGCCACCCACTATTATTGGATAACCCCTTTTTCTGTATGGGCTAAGTTAGGTATAAAAACCTGGAGAGAATTGTATGTTGATTCTATTGTTGCTTCTTTTTAACAGTTGGTAAATAAATTTTCTCTCCCCAAACATCAAGCCATTATCCACATTATGTCTGTAGCTCATCCTGAGAATTCACAGCTCTTCCCAACCTCTCTGATTTTGAAATGTTTCCTCTCTGTGAGAAGGGCAATTTATTCCATTTATTTAAATATTTTTAACCTTTTAAACTCTTGGCCCAGTCTTGGACACTGGACCCCTCACAGACTTGGGACTGTTGATTTCAGATGTTTGGGGGAGGTTTTAGGGAGGATACACAGATTTTCAATCTGTGAAAGGCACAATTTCAAGCAATGTTGGATCTTGCATTGAGCTCACTATATCAAGTTTTGCAAAACATGCAAAAATTAAACTGTAATTTTTAAATAAGAGTAAAATAAAATAACCCAAACCTTCTCTGATCTTATCGATGGTGTCAGAAACTCCATCCAGTCTTCCACAGACTCCTTCCAGCTTTGACAGCCTCTTTTCCAGTCCATCTCCAGATCTCCTACAGTCTCCCATCTCCACCAGCAGCACATTCTTGAACCGGTGGACGTCCTGATCCATCCGGTTCATTCGGTCTTGGCTCCCCTCTATGTGCTCTGTCACCTCTTGCTGGATTTTGTCCAGTTCAGAAATGATCTTGTCCTTGGTGTTTCCTGTCAGATATCAGAGAGACACACAGATGAAGAGCAGAAGTGCCATCCAGTTCTAACTTGTGTTACCGAGCTGGGCTCACCGAGGTCTGTTATCACACTGCCGTGTTTCTGAACCATGTGTTCCAGACCCTTCAGGGTGTCATTGATAGAGCTGAAAGTAAGGATGACCTCAGACAGTTCGCCTTGCAACGTCTTCAGCTGGTTCTTGTTGATGGATCCTTCAGTCACACTGTGGCCATCTAAATATTTTCCTCCATCCAGCCTGGGACCATGTCCACTGGGAACACTGCTACCACCAGAGACCCCAGAGCCTGCAGAACCACCACCTGTTGGGATAAACGTTACATCTCAAGTTCAATTTCTTTGCAGCTCATTCATCAACAACCAAAAATAAAAAGAAGCTGCCACAGACTGAAGACTTTAAAAAGATAAAAACATTCTTTCCACACAAAATAAAAAGTGAGTATTATTGGTTATGTTGGTACAGATCCTCTGTAATCCAGGTAACAATCCTAAGAGTTCTTTTTTAAAGGCGACTGACATAACATGCTATAAATAGCATGCTGTGGTTTGTTTGTAGTTTCATGTTTCAAAGATCTGAATCAGTGCAGTCAGTCAATCAGTTTGACCGAGACCATAAATGAATGACCAGGAATCCTGACAGAAAACTGCAGGGAATAAAAGGCCCATAAACATTGTTCCACATTTAATTTAATGTAGCAGAAATAAACAAACTTTTTGGTATAAACAAAATTTGAAATAGAAGACATATGAGCACTGATTTCCTCATGTCTTTATGAGTAAATATTCAAATTAAGTCACATCAGATAAAAAAAATCTACTAAATGAGTAAAAATATAAAAGAAAACCAAATAGTCTTATAGAGAACTTTAGAGACAAAAAGTGAACGAGTCAGTAAAACTCAAAACACAAAGGATTTCATAATCATTTGATTGACAGATCTGACCTGTGAATGTGTCTGAACTGGATCGACATTGATCTGTGCACTTCTGGACTTCTTCTCTCAGCAAACGAACATCATCCTGCAGAAGCAAGCAGCAGTCTGAGTCCAGTCTGGTCTGGATTGTGTTGATCTGGTTCTGCATTTTCTTCAGTGCATCTTGACATAAAGACTGATTCTTTAGCCTCTGTATCTCATCCTCTACATTTCTACAAATATCACAGTCATGTCCCAGCAGTTTCACTTCCGTCACAATCTGGGTAATGTCGTTGGACTGAAACTTGACCTTACGAACATCACGACTCAGGTCCAAAACCTGTGCAATCATTTACATATTCATTTACATCATTTCACATATTTTGTTGGGGATTTTTGTTTGTTTGTTTGTTTTTTTACATCAGTTTAGACTGCAAGAACCTGAGCAATATTAACATCATGGTAAATATTAACTAAGGCACTGGTTTTATATGAATATATCAACAAAGGATGATGATGTAAAAAGAAATCTGGTTCAGAACATCAGAACCTAGGTTAGTCTCAATCAGCCTGCTGGAACATTTTGTTTTAACATCCTCGTACAGCAGATTTGAAATTCTCCAGTGCAGTTTCATTCTTAGTTTTTTTAATCTGTCTTTAAAACAATTTAATTGCTTGTTATATTTGCAAGAAACATATTTTACTCAGCTTTTGATTTTCAGATGTGAATTTCCCATAAGATTAAGGGTCCTTTGAGCATAAGCCACTAAATCACAAAGCTCAAACTTAAGACAATCCTATTTCAAAACAGAAATCCGTTTTTAGCTTTAACTAAACATAACAGACCAACATTTAAACACTGAGTGTGACTTTATCCAAGTTTCTAATTGGAGTCTTCTCTCAGTCTGTCCAATTGTTGGTCTGTTTTTGTTTAAATAGTTGAAAATAAAAAAAAAACTGATGAGTGAGGTCCAACCTTCTCACCTTATTGTACAGGGAGTCTCCTGACATCGACAGGTCTTTGAGCCGAGTGTTGAAATACTGAATCTGATCCTCGTTGGCAATTACTCTCCACTCCAAAGATTTCTCTGTTGTATTGTCTCTTTCTCCACCCATCCCAGGTAAACCTCCCCCTGAACTTACCCCTCCATCCCCTCCTCCTGGTACTCTCCCTCTACCTCCACCCCCTCCTCTTGCTTCAGACCTTTTACAACCACACTCTTCCAACCTCCGACCCATGGTGGAGGTGATGTTCTCCAGTTCTGACAGTCTCTTGTCCTGGTTTCCCAGGTTGCTCTTTACTTGCTCCACTTCCAATTCCACATCTGAGATCCTGAATGTCTGGTCATCAAACCGGTCCAAAAGTACTGTTCTTACATTGTGCAGTTCTCTCTGAAAGTAGTTCTTCAGGTCATTTTCATGGTATAAACAGCTCTGCTCAGTTCGTTTTAGACTGCTGTTCATTCGAAACTCCAGGTCCTTTAGCATATCCTTCAGGGTGCTGTCTGTCTCCACACCATCCCCTCCCTGTCTGCTTATTTCATCGCCATCAGTCAAATCGTTTCCTCCTCTGGATCCACCACCTGGTTTACTGAGCTCCTTATCCAGGCGGTTCAGTAGAAGGTCAAAGTTCTCTGAGGCTGAGCTGATCTTGAGCTCAGCATCACCAATACGATTTTGGAGGTCACTGATGGAGTCACAGCATTCCTGGGAACGCACCACCTCCTGTCGCAGCTGGTTCAGATCCTGCCTGTACTGAACATCCATAGCGTTCAGCTGTTTCTCCAGAGCTCGAATCCTGTCTCGGTCCTCCTGCTGTCGTTGCTGCAGATCCTCCACACCAGCCTGACAAAAACAGAAAACTGAAGGTAATCTACTGTGTGGACATGAACTGCTAGTTTTAATTCAAAGTCAGTAGGAACAATTTTTGAAGAACCACTTTATCATTGTCTGCGTCAATACACAAACTTACCAAATTGATGATTTTCTAACTTGGCATATGCCGAGGTCACCTTATTTGCTCTGCTCTCCTGACATCAGCATGATTTGTTTTTGTGTTAGTGATAGTATCTCTGCTAATATGTTTGAACAACAATGTTTATATCAGTTTTAACATGTACTATAGTTCCATGAGTAAGTAAAATAATCAAAGTTTGGAAAGGAGAAAAGAAGCAGAGCAAATTCTTCAGGGCTGCTTTGAATGTACTAATGGGATAACAAATTGAGAGACGCTAATGACCTGGAGGACTATGCTGCTGCTATAACTGGGTTATCAGCACATGTACTCAAAACATTATTCACATAATGATGTTATCGGTACAAAGAGCTGTAAATTATTGGGAGTTGTAGGGCCCACCCCAAGAGAAAACCTTGGAGTGGTGTAGTCCATATCACACACTCACTCTGTTGAGCCAGATATAACCTACATAGAGCTATCAAACTACCCAAGAGACAGTACAGATTACAGCTGAAGGATTAATGTTTTTTGAGTCTTTTAATACAGCATGATCCCACAAACCATAAAACAGGCTTTTATCTTGCTGTTTATGAAAAAAATGATTAAAATGTTGATATGCATCTTTTATTGTTCTATCAGTTTGTAAATGTCGACTTCAAACTTCTGGCAAAGTTATTAGGCAGGATCTTCGAAGCTGTTCTACCCTAATTTACATCCACTCAGCCTTCACCATCAGGTCTTACAGAAGCCTAAAGATCTGGGTGGAATGGCACTAGCTAACCTCTTGTACTACTACTGAGCAACTAGTATAAAAAATCTGAATTGGTTGGTTCAGTATGAGGAGAATGAATTCCCCCATCATGGGTGGTTATGAAAATAAAACCATCTGGTAGAATTAAAAGCCTTACTACTACAAAAGTCTTCACTCTTCTTCTTTCAGTTACACTAAAAATGTGATAGTGGCTGCCTGTCTTAAAATCTGGATTCAATTTAGACACCGTTTTGGCTGCAAACACGCTGTTGGAACGCCGCTCACAGTGAATGTTATTTTTCCTCCATCTTTAGTGGATAACACTTTCTATATATGGGTTAGGTTAGGTATAAAAACCTGGAGAGATTTGTATGTTGATTCTATTTTTGCTTATTTTCAACAGTTAGTAAATTGAGTTTTCTCCTTAAATGTAATTTTTTTCAGATTTTTCAGAAACTCAACATTGTGTTCGTAGCTCATGCCCAGAATTCCTGGCCTTTCCTAACCCTTCTGATTTTAAAGTGTTTCTTGAACCTCTCCCCTTGATGAGGGGAGTAATCTTTTCTATATGTTCAAATATTTTTAACCTATCGAATCAATTCCACTTTGTTAAAAACAGTATAGCAGACAGACTTGAAACTGTTGATGTCAGATGATGTTTGGGGAGAGGTTTTAAACAGGGTACAAAGATCTTCAACCTGTTCCAAGCACAATTTCATACAATGTTACCTAAAACAATATCTGATGCACTTCAGGGGCACCTCCATCCATCCATTCATCCATCTATCCTCTACTGCTCCTCCTGGGGGATCCCAAAGAGGAGAAGGAGAGGATAAATAATCCCTCTTGCAAAGTTCTGGGTCTGCCCTGGGATCTCCTCCCAATGGAATATGCCCAGAAAATCTCCAAAAGGAGGTGTCTAGGAAGTATCCCAATCACAAGCTCAAACTACCCCAGCTGACTCTTTTCGATCCAGAGGAGCAGCGGCTGTACTCTGAGCACACCCAAGATAATGAAGTGCCTCATCTTATCTCTAATGCTGAGCCTAGATGTCCTACAGAGGAAGCTCATTTTAGCTGCTTGTATCTGGGATCTAGCTCTTTTGGTCATGATCCAAACCACATGATCATAGGTGAGGGAGAGATCATAGTTGAGATCTAGATGGACTAGTAAAATAAGATTTTTGTCTTTTAACTCAACTCTTTCTTCAGTACAACAGACCAAAGCAATGTTCTGCGAACGAGGACCTGATTCACCGATCCATCTCCCACTCCATCCTGCTATCACTCCTGATCGAGACTCTCTAATACTTAAACTCCTCGAAGCCTTGAAGCAGAGAAAAAAGGGGCACCTCCAAAAAACTTGGTGGGAGTTGGGTTACCTCAGTTTCTTATTTTACAGTTGGTGTAACTAACTGAGAAGAAACAGTCACTCCATGACAATATTTGCTACACAAATAAAGAAAGCTTGAGCACTACACTACAGAAAAACTATAAAAACTCAAAAACAAAAAAACAAAAGCACGGTACCCAGAATTTCTAGGTCAGTTTGTGGCACCACATCAAAGGCTTGTTGGAGCTCATTTCTCAAGTTTGGTCATTTATACACTATTTTGAATAGTTTAGTTTAAGTGCTAATAATGTTTGAATTGATTGATTTAAATTTCAAATATACAGTTATGCAAAAAAAAAAAAGATAAAACTAAAAAAAAATCACTTGTTTAATGTTAAATTTTATGAATAACAATAACAGTAAGTGCTTTTACTTTGGTAAATGATGTGCCTTTATTCTAAAGAGAACTGATTTTAGTGACACTAGCTTGCCATCGAGAAAATAAGATGAAGACTGAGAGGAAGATTGTTTTGGTTTGCCTTTTCATATTATGACTTTAAATAAAGTGACCAGTTGGAAACATCTATTTGAAGTTTCAGCTACATGCAGTAACATACTCACAGTTTCCTTAGAAATAAGAGCTTTAACACAAGTACAAGTCTGTACCAAAACCTTTGGTCCCAGACTAGTGTGATGCTGCAGTCTCTGAGCACCCAGCTCTGTCTGTGCAATACAATGTTGGGCTTATGAGATGAGTCCTGAGCATTTCTAGCTCCTGAAACACACTAAAACTCACATATACCCCAAATGAGCTTACAGAGTAAATTACAAATGCTAAAAGTACACAAGCTCTCAGATAATGTCCATACTGACTCACTCAGAAACTTGGTGTAAATGCATGTCTCTCCTGAACTAGTGTTGTGCTGACGCAAGCTTCAGCATGTCAATATGACAAGAAGCAGCATAGTGGAGATACTAATGTGGTGAGACTAAAAATCTTCCAAATTCCTAGGAACCTACTTCAGCAAGGAGCTCACCTGGTCTCATAAAACCCAACAACTCACCACCAGAGCACAGAAAATACTAGACTTCCTGAAGAAGCTGAAGAAGTTAGACATGCCAACCAAGACCCTCACCGCTGATGGAGTGGCATCACCAGGTCTCCTGCACAGTTCAGTTGTGCAGGAGATGAGGGTGCTCAAGTGGTTTATGAAAACTGCACAGCACATTTCTGGAGCAACCTGCCTTTCTTTACAGGACCTTTTCACCAGCATGATCATTATGAAAGCCCACAACATAAATAAAGGCAAAACAAGCCCTGAGCCCTTCTCTCAGGAGATGTGTTACAGAAGTATGAAATCAAAAACCACAAGCTTGACAAACTTTTTTTCCCCAAAAAAAGCCTTCAGACTCTTGAATAATGCCAGTTAACCCCCAAGTCCATTTTTCTTTTAGCTCCTCATCACAATGACTGTCGAGGGATTCCATCTGGCAATATGCACATTATATACAGTACAAGTGTGAAAGTATTCACACTCCTTGGATTTTTCCACATTTTGTCACATAATTACAAACTTCAACTTGTTTTGGGTGGTTTGGTGTTTTTATTGTGTTGGTTTATTGGTTGTGTGGGAGAAGTAGGCCAAGTAAGAATTTCATTGCATGGTTTTAATGTTTTTTTAAGTGTAGTATCAGGAACCTCTTTTATCTTGTACAAACGTGTTCTTTTTCACTGATTAAATGAGGGTACAGTGAGTCACTAATCCCACTAAGAATGGAGGCAGACCTAATGGTTGACATAATTCAGAGTTCGTCGTATGAGCGGCACTGAAAACCAGACACAGAGATGGAGTAAAAAGGTAAGTGGTTTTATTTACATATGAAAAAATGTACAGTGAGGGACGACCAGGAGGATCTGAAAACAGCAACGAAGGAGCAAGGTGAGTCTCGGGTACAGGATTAGTTTTGATCGTGCAGTTGGAGATTGTGAGAGTAATAGTTCTTGTTTTACAGGTCCGAGGAAACGGCGTGGCACAGAGACGAGGCAGGGCAATCCAGAGGCAGTCCAGGAAGGGAGGAGTCCAGAGATCCAGCAGCGGGTAAGTTCACCAGGTAAGTTCCAGGTAGCCAAAACAATAGCATAAAGTAGGGCAGCACAACCTGAAGCGAAAGGATAAGTACAAAAACAAGGTTTGCGTAGCGTACTGGAACCCTCTGCCTCTACGTATGATGTCCAGGATGCGGTTCATCATGAAGGCTGGATGATTATCGATCAGACGGGCGGGAGGGGGAGGACGGTAGGTGGGCTAAGAGGACTTTGGACCACTGGTTTCAATTGAGAAACATGAAAAGTGGGATGGATAGGCATGGTAGATGGGAGTGTGAGGCGGACAGAGATGGGGTTGATTAGACGTTTAACCGGGAAGGGGCCAATGAATCGAGGGGCCAATTTCCTTGAGGTGTGCCTCTGTTGAATGTCCCTGGTACATAACCAAACCCTGTCTCCGACCTGGTAAGCAGGGGTAGCGGAGCGATGAGCGATCTCTTATTTTGCTCAACAGTCCTCATGAGAGTACACTTAGCTTGTCTCCAGATTCTCTGACACCTGCGTAGGTGGGACTGGATGGATGGGACAGAGATTTCAGATTCAAATCAGGGAAATAACGGAGGGTTATAGCCCAAGGAGGCCTCGAACGGGGACACACCTGTGGCCGATGAGACGTGAATATTGTGGGCGTACTCGATCCAGGTAAGTTGTTTACTCCATATGGAAGGGTTGTCACTGGCCAAACATCTAAGGGCGACTTCTAGCTCCTGGTTGCGGCGCTCAGTCTGCCCGTTACTCTGTGGGTGGTACCCGGACGTGAGACTCACCTTAGCTCCAAGGGCGTTCCAGAAAGATTTCCACACTTGGGATGCAAATTGGGGTCCTCGGTCGGATACAACGTCCACTGGAATGCCCTGAATGCGGAACACATGTTGGACCATTAATTGGGCTGTTTCGAAGGCTGACGGGATGTCATGGTTTTCGGTATTTGTGTAAGCTTCTGTTTTGTTTCTGGTTTTCTGTTCTTTTCTGTGTTCAGGCCCTGTCACTCTCCACCTCCCCAGTACTTTTCCTGTTATGTCTGCCACGTCCATCTCCACCTGCTTGTAATTATTTCTCACTCACCTGTGTCCATTTTCATCATTATCCTCTGTCTTTAAGAACCGGTCATTCTCATTCACCCCTCACTGGATCATTCCGCTTTGTCTGCTCTTTGCCATGCCATGTCTTGCCTTACATCTCGTTTTGGATTTTGTTATTGTTAGTTTTGCTGACTCGTCAGCCCTTTTATTTTTGTCTGTTTATTTAAGTTAATAAATTAGCTTTCTTTATCTTCCACCATGAGTCTGCGTTCTGGGTTCGCCGCCATATTCCCACCTTCTGACAGAATGATCCAGTCATACCAGAACCAGACGTCAGTCCCGGTGTTGCTCTCTCTGCAGAGGAGAAACAACAGATGCTTTGGGAGCTGCGGAGAGAGCACCCGCTTAGCATCCCGGATGGACTTCGTCAATCTGCTTCGGACTCCACCATGCCTTGCGGTCGCCGTCGGCGAAGGAGGGCACCATCTGCGGCCAACTTCATGCCTCCGTCAGCCACGACGGCTACCACACCTCCATCGGCCGCAGCAGCTTCCACGTCTTCGTCGGCTGCGGCATTCTCCACACATCCACCGGCTGCGGCGAGCATCACGCGCCCACCGGTCGCGACATCCACAAGGTCTGCACCGTCAGCTACAGTCATCAAGCCCGTTCCAGCCGTAGCAACCACCTCCACGTCTTCTCCGACCACTATCGTCCCTACGTCACTTCTGGCATCCTCCGTTACCTCGTCTCCTCCGGCTGAAATAACCCACACAGAACTCTTGGACATTTTATCACAAATTCAAAGACTGTTTATTTCCTTAAAAAATAACTCAAAACTTAATCACAATATTCTCACCTGCAACATAATTGAAAACATCCTCCTGTCACGAACTGGACTTTTACACATTCCCATGTTCATGAACTTCTTTAATGAAATAACCCGGTTAAAAGAACAATTGCTCAATGCACCCAAACCAACCACCTCTCCAGAACCGCTCACAGTTTCCCCAGCCCCGGTCACAGTCTCTCTGGTCCCAGGTACTGTCTCTCCAGCTCTGCTCTCAGTCACGCCATCAGCTCTGCTCTCAGCCACATCACCAGATCTGTCCGCAGAGCTCTCCGGATCTCTTAAGGAGGTTGAGATTGTCGCTCTTCGCCAGGCCGCCCCAGGGGGAGTCGACGTCGCCTCTTCTCCCTCAGTTCCACGGGCCGCCACAGCACCACCGGCGGGTCAGTCCGACACCGCCGCCACAGTACCACAGGCGGATCAGTCTGACGCCGCCGCCACAGCTCCACGGGCGGGTCTGTCCGACGCCGACGCCACTGCTCCACGGGCGGGTCAGCCTGACGCCGCCGCTTCAGCTCCACGGGCGGATCAGCCTGACGTCGCCGCCTCAGCTCCACGGGCGAATCAGCCTGACGTCGCCGCCTCAGCTCCACGGGCGAATCAGCCTGACGCCGTTGCCTCAGCTCCACGGGGGGATAAGCCTGACGCCGCCGCCTCAGAACCATCGGCGGG